>NC_069504.1:485849539-486149539 GCF_027579735.1 Bombina bombina | reverse complement strand
AGTTCCCTCTTTTTTGGGAACCACAAACAGATTTGAGTAAAACCCCTGTCCCTGTTCCGATCGTGGAACTGGATGGATTACTCCCATTAACAAGAGCTCTTGTACGCAGCGTAGAAACGCCTCTTTCTTTGTCTGGATTGTTGACAATCTTGACAGATGAAATCTCTCTCTTGGAGGAGAGTATTTGAAGTCCAGAAGGTATCCCTGAGATATTATCTCTAGCGCCCAGGGATCCTGAACATCTCTTGCCCAAGCCTGGGCGAAGAGAGAAAGTCTGCCCCCCACTAGATCCGATCCCGGATCGGGGGCCCTCAATTCATGCTGTTTTAGGGGCAGCAGCAGGTTTCCTAGTCTGCTTGCCCTTGTTCCAGGACTGGTTAGGTTTCCAGCCTTGTCTGTAGCGAGCAACAGCTCCTTCCTGTTTTGGTGCAGAGGAAGTTGATGCTGCTCCTGCTTTGAAATTACGAAAGGAACGAAAATTAGACTGTCTAGTCTTGGCTTTGGCTTTGTCCTGAGGCAGGGCATGGCCTTTACCTCCTGTAATGTCAGCGATAATCTCTTTCAACCCGGGCCCGAATAAGGTCTGCCCTTTGAAAGGTATATTAAGCAATTTAGACTTAGAAGTAACATCAGCTGACCAGGATTTTAGCCACAGCGCCCTGCGTGCCTGAATGGCGAATCCTGAATTTTTCGCTGTAAGTTTAGTAAGATGTACTACGGCCTCCGAAATGAATGAATTAGCTAGTTTAAGGACTCTAAGCCTGTCCGTAATGTCGTCCAGAGTAGCTGAACCAATGTTCTCTTCCAGAGACTCAATCTAGAATGCCGCTGCAGCCGTGATCGGCGCAATGCATGCAAGGGGTTGCAATATAAAACCTTGTTGAACAAACATTTTCTTAAGGTAACCCTCTAACTTTTTATCCATTGGATCTGAAAAAGCACAGCTATCCTCCACCGGGATAGTGGTACGCTTAGCTAAGGTAGAAACTGCTCCCTCCACCTTAGGGACCGTTTGCCATAAGTCCCTTGTGGTGGCGTCTATTGGAAACATTTTTCTAAATATCGGAGGGGGTGAGAACGGCACACCGGGTCTATCCCACTCCTTAGTAACAATTTCAGTAAGTCTCTTAGGTATAGGAAAAACCTCAGTACTCGTCGGTACCGCAAAATATTTATCCAACCTACACATTTTCTCTGGTATTGCAACTGTGTTACAATCATTCAGAGCCGCTAACACCTCCCCTAGTAATACACGGAGGTTTTCCAGTTTAAATTTAAAATTTGAAATATCTGAATCCAGTCTGTTTGGATCAGAACCGTCACCCACAGAATGAAGTTCTCCGTCCTCATGTTCTGCCACCTGTGACGCAGTGTCTGACATGGCCCTAATATTATCAGCGCACTCTGTTCTCACCCCAGAGTGATCACGCTTACCTCTTAGTTCTGGTAATTTAGCCAAAACCTCAGTCATAACAGTAGCCATATCCTGTAATGTGATTTGTAATGGCCGCCCAGATGTACTCGGCGCTACAATATCACGCACCTCCCTCTGAGCGGGAGATGTAGGTACTGACACGTGAGGCGAGTTAGTCGGCATAACTCTCCCCTCGTTGTTTGGTGAAATTTGTTCAATTTGTACAGATTGACTTTTATTTAAAGTAGCATCAATACAGTTAGTACATAAATTTCTATTGGGCTCCACTTTGGCATTGCAACAAATGACACAGGTATCATCCTCTGAATCAGACATGTTTAACACACTAGCAAATAAACTTGCAACTTGGAAATACAATTCAATTAGAATAATATTAAAATGTACTGTGCCTTTAAGAAGCACAGAAGATCTATGACAGTTGAAAATTAATAAATTGAAACAGTTATAGCCTCAATCCTTGTAAACAACACAACTTTAGCAAAGGTTTAATCCCATTAGCAAAGATAACAAATTCTGAAAGCAGGAAACAAATTACAGAATAAACGTTTTTTATCTCAGTCAAACTATAATTCTCACAGCTCTGCTGAGAGAAATTACCTCCCTCAAAATAAGTTTTGAAGACCCCTGAGCTCTGTAGAGATGAACCGGATCATGCAGGGAATACAATGAGTTGCTGACTGAAATATTTGATGCATAGAAAAAGCGCCAAAAAACGGCCCCTCCCCCTCACACACAGCAGTGAGGGAGAACAGAAACTGTCAGAAAAACAGATTAAGCAACTGCCAAGTGGAAAAATAGTGCCCAAACATTTATTCACACAGTACCTCAGCAAATGAAAACGATTTTACATTCCAGCAAAAACGTTAAACATAATCTCTAGTTATTAAACAGCTTTATGTATTTCTTACAGTGTAATTCTAGTGAAGTACCATTCCCCAGAATACTGAAGTGTAAAGTATACATACATGACATTATATCGGTATGGCAGGATTTTCTCATCAATTCCATTGTCAGAAAATAAAAACTGCTACATACCTCTATGCAGATTCATCTGCCCGCTGTCCCCTGATCTGAAGTTTACCTCACTCCTCAGATGGCCGAGAACAGCAATATGATCTTAACTACTCCGGCTAAAATCATAGCAAAACTCTGGTAGATTCTTCTTCAAACTCTGCCAGAGAGGTAATAACACACTCTGGTGCTATTTTAAAATAACAAACTTTTGATTGAAGATATAAAACTAAGTATAATCACCATAGTCCTCTCACACATCCTATCTAGTCGTTGGGTGCAAGAGAATGACTGGGAGTGACGTAGAGGGGAGGAGCTATATGCAGCTCTGCTGGGTGAATCCTCTTGCACTTCCTGTTGGGGAGGAGTAATATCCCAGAAGTAATGATGACCCGTGGACTGATCACACTTAACAGAAGAAACATAATTTTTCCAAGTGTGGGACTGATGTTACGTTACAGGCTAAAAGGCTTGCAGTACAGCTATACCGACAAGACTTGTAATGGCTGTGTTGATGTTTTAACGCTGAAATTACAAACTTGTAATCTACCTGATTGTTTTTTGCATGCTTAATTACATTCCTTATATAGGGCCAAATTACAAGTGGAGCGTTATTTTAACACTCCCGCTGAAGCATTAACTGCTTTTTGCGTGCATCAGATTGGCTCATATTATGAGTTTAAAGTAAACTGTTTTCACTTGCGTGGTAACCCGACAAAGGCAAAAAGCCGAACTTAGAATACCATGCACGCAATAACCTATTCCCCCACAAAAGTCAATGGAGCAAAAAAAGTGGAAAAACACCCAACTCACGCGCAAACCCAATTGCATATTCTCATGTGTGCTTACCCCCCAGGCGGAGGGAAAAAAGATAGTGAAGATGGGAGAATTACAGTGCATCGCATATATGTTTGATGCCTTGACTCAATGAAGCGCATGCACTCTGAGGGGATTTATGATCTTACTTCGGGCTTAACCACAGCTGCTTGGGTAATGTCTGTACACTTAAAGCTATAGTAGCTCAAAATCATGTGAGTGGTTTTCCTATTGTTCTTAAAGGTATATTCTCATATGGAGTTTCTCTCCATTTTCTTTGAGGTTTGAAGAAGATCAGGTTATGAATATTATCCCATGGCTTTATAGTTCACGGTGTTGTATGGTATAATTTTCTTCTTTTTTTCTTTATTAATTGTTACACAAATGTATCCCTGAGAACATTTAAAAATCTATCGCCCTTAGCTGTATTACTAGTTTCATTTGTCCAGTTTATGTTGGGGTAGTTAAAATCTCCCACTGGTATTATTAACAGCCTTTGCTATTTGCATTAGTAGTTGAGTTTCCTCCTTGTCACTAATGTTGGGGGGCTTTTAGCATGTTCCTAGTAATATTTGTTCAGGAATTTCCCCCCACTCTTTATTTCCACCCACAGGGTTCCCTTATTGTAGGTTTAAGGTCAGGTTTAATATACATGCAAATTCCTCCACCCCTTTTATTACATCTGCCCCTCCTAAAAAACGCCGGGTTTATCAAAACCTATAATAGCAGCGCTATAGGGAGGTGAGCGGTGACAATAACTTGCAAGTTAGCACTGAGCCGCTCATAACACAAAACTCGTAATCTAGCCGATATTCTATGGATTATTTAGAATATTTTACATTATGTTTAATCATTTTGAATATATATATTTTTATATTTAGAGATAGATTACAAGTGGAGGGCTAAATATTGCTTGCACGCAAGAGATATTAGCGCTCCACTGAGTAATACCAGCACCAGTGTATGTATACCAAAAAATGCTTCTAGTTGCAAGTGAAATGCATATTATATCCTATTTATCTGAAAGCAGCCACTAGATGGCTCTTACACATCATCTTTACCTCCATCATTATGACTGTGTGCCATTATGAATAAAAAAAAACAAGGGGTGCCCTTTACTACTTACTAAAGTAAATCTCTATGTATAATCCATAAAAAAGAATAAATAAACTGCATAATTGCCTTAATATGTCAAAAAAACATAATTCTAAACCAATCAAATAATCCTATCACTTTTAAATTGTTCAGTGCCAGCTTTAAGAGGTCAAGCTTTAAAGTCTTAACATAAATTTTTGAATCAGGTCCGACAGACATATGATAAATAGGCCCCATGGTGTTCACTCTTAGAAATTGGGCTATAAAAAA
Source organism: Bombina bombina (assembly GCF_027579735.1). Lineage (NCBI taxonomy): Eukaryota > Metazoa > Chordata > Amphibia > Anura > Bombinatoridae > Bombina > Bombina bombina. Next base: position 486,144,912 of record NC_069504.1, on the reverse strand, counting down.
ACTCCTATAATGCTAAATTAGTAATATAAGTGGATTTCATTGTCTTGTTATTTTAATACATTTTCTCTATTAATAGTGAATGCAAGTAACAAAAAACAGCACATCAAACATGTTGCTATGCATGATGTACATTTACAGTATATTAAAAGAACAATACATTTGAATGAGTTTCTTAAGATCATGTAAACATTAATTGCTTAGGAAAAAAATTACAGGTGATTTTTGAACACTTCAGTTTAAAACCTAAGCTGGGAAGTAGTTGACATACTGAAAAGATCGCATTTAAATGTGGGTAAATTAATTAAAATACATTTTTATACAGTATTATTCCTCAATTGTTTGGATACAATTTGTATACTGTATTATGAGTAATAGGATTATGTATTATCTATTACAATTTTCACTTTTTAAGTGCTATCCTTCTAAGGTGACACAGGGTATGGGTGCAGAGTTGGGTTGCTCACGGCCAACACCTATAATCCAGGTCAAATGGAGGAGGGCCTAAATTCCATTCAATGACCAGATCCATGATTAAAAGCACCTCTAGTCATGATTCTAGTGATTGAAAAATTCTGATTGAGCTTGAATGTGCTCTACAGGATGGTACATAGTTACACACATATTGACATATGCCTGGAAAAGAGGTTGATCCTGAGTCTATATATTTTTCTACAGTGTGAAGAGAAGTGTTAAAAGGCAAAAGACAAAAGGTTTATATGTGTAAAAAACTATGTTTTATACATTCTACTGACCTTTTAGTTGAGCTAATGGTATGTACATCAACCATAATGTTTTATTTTTTTTTATAAATAATTTTTACATCAACCATAATTTTTGGCAGACTAACACTTAATAAACTCTTAACTCTGATGCTGCAAATTGTGTTGTTCCCTCTTCTCACTCATACTCCTTTACACTCCCTAATACTCCCTAATACTCCATCAAACTATCCCTGGACTTTCTCCCGCTCACTTTCTCTTCACCTCTAACTCCCCCTTGTTTCTCTCCTTTCCTTTAACTTCCCTTGTATTTCTCCTTCCCTTTCAGTCCCCTTGTCTCTATCCGTCTCACAATATCTACCCCTGTCTGTCCCCCACTTACTATATCTTTAGTCTCACTTTTGCTCTGGCTTCTCTCCCTTTTGCAAAATTTTACAATTTCTCTCTCTCTCACACACACTATCTCCCCCACTCTTAGCACTTATTTTTTACAATAACAACAGTGTGTCTGTGTGTGATGTGTAGTATTTGGTTTTGTGGGCACATATAGATGTATTACAAAAATTAACATAGACTTATGCATTGAAAAAAAAAAATCAATTTTGAATTGATGCTGTGTTTTGCATTGGTTCATTATAACTTCTTTCCATGAAGGTCAGTGAAAAAACAGCTAATACATCAACACTCATGAACACTCAAATTCATTTGAAATTGATGGTTAAGTCACCAATGTTGTCTTACACGTCCTAAAGTGTAAGATCGATAAATTTGTTTAATTACCATTATTTAAAGGGCCACTAAACCCAATTTTATTTTTCATGGTTCAGATAGAACATGCAATTTTAATCAACTTTCTAATTTACTCCTATTATCAATTTTTCTCCATTCTCTTGCTATCTTTATTTAAAAAGCAGAAATGTGATGCTTAGGAGCCGGCCCATTTTTGGTTGAGAACTTGGGTTATGCTTGCTTATTGGTGGGTAAATGTAAGCCTCCAATAAGCAAGTGCTATCCATGGTGCTGAACCTAAAATGGGCTGGCTGCTAAGATTTACATTCCTGCTTTTAAAATAAAGATAGAAAGAGAATGAAGAAAAATTGATAATAGGAGTAAATTAGAAAGTTGCTTAAAATTCCATGCTCTATCTGAATCACGAAAGAAAACATTTGGGTTCAGTGTCCCTTTAAGTATTATTATTATTATTATCAGTTATTTGTAGAGCGCCAACAGATTCCGCAGCACTAAGTAATAAACTTATGTCTATTTATATTGTTCATTAAATTGAACTAGCAAAATACCACCCTCACTACCTGTGCAATAATCGAATATACGCCCAATCACATATGAAAATCCTTTCTGACACCCACAAGGTCTGCCCTCAGGGAATTTTCTAAAAAAAAATGGGTGTCCCTGCAAATTGCAAAATGCCTCCCATAGAAAGTAATGGAGTTTACTGGAGAGAGAAACTTTGCTGGGGAGAGTAAACTTAACAGGGAGCAGGTAGCATGCTGCTACAGAAATACATAGTGTAGGTGGTATAGTACAACTTACTTGTCAAGGAATGGAAAAACATTTCTTATAAAGAGACGGTCAGGGGATGATTAAATGATAAAACAAAGACAAAGATAATAGATATAGGGCCAGATTACAAGTGGAGTACAAAAGATTGCTTTCGCTGAAGCGATATTTGTACACCAATTAGTAATATCAGTGCATGCAAGCATTGTGCTCACAAGAGCACACTTCCATAAACTCCAATGGGAGCCTTGTTCTCATGCCATGAGAAATGGCATGAGAACTAGCACAGCGAAGGGGGTTAGTCACACAGCGATGGGCAGCAAATATAAATATATATATATATATATATATAATTATTTGTTAATATGTGTATATACACATAAATATATATGTATATAAATATATACATATATATTTACAGGGAACACACAGTTCCCATAGACTGCTATGTAATGGCACTTTTCCTAACACCCCACAGCTGACAACTTTACCCCCCAAAAACTGCTTAGTGCATATTTTATAATTTTTAAAAAAAATGCTATATTTAAAAATAACCTCTGGTTAATTTTCGAACCGCTAATTGCTATTACAAGCTCGCGATAACAATAACTAGGCGTGCAATAAATTAGCGTTCCACTTGTAATCTAGCCCATAGTGTTGATCTTAAGCTTTAGGATGATGTAAAGACATTGGTGAATTTACCAGTTCTTTAAGATGTTTGAGTTTGCATTGCATTTGTATTAATGGGGCACAGCTTTATTTAATAAGAAAATGGATTACACAAATTGTCACCCTCCTCTTTATTAAGCAGTGTGTGAGGTTCATTAGAAAAATACAGAACAGTTGCTGGGTTCCTCACAACCAAATTGGAGAAGGTGATATTGCACGCAGTCTACTACTAGATTCAAATAAGACTGTAGCTCATAATCAACTGGAATTCACCACTACATATGCTGGGGAAAAGAGAGACTGCACAAGTGCTACCACAAGATAACAAGCACTCTGAAGTGCACTGCCCTTGAGAATAATGTCCCAAGCACTATGTCCTCTGATTAAGGTTATCAGCCATGGTATATTGAAAAAAACTAACAACAACAAAAACACATAAGCCAAGCAGAACAACTAGGGACTCAATTGAGGCTATGGGAATAACGTAGGTATAATTTAAGACATGCATAAAACAATCAGCAATATTTTAAATGATTCAGTCCTTATACAAAAAGGGACAATATACATTAAACTTAACCCAATACTCTAATGTACCTTTAGATTGTTGTGTGGGCTATTCCATGAAGGTAAAACATCAGATATTAAGAAAAGGTGTGACACATCACAGAACATTAGTTAGACACGTTTTGCTAAGTAGTCACACAGAACAGCTGATAGTGTGGCATTTTGTTGATGGGGTTCCAGTCTGAAATTCATCATTATCTATCATGTTCTTCCACTTAAATGTAGATGAGATTGTGATACTAGTTTCTTACAAGCAAAGGTTTGTTATATCTTTACAAAAGATTGGACACGATCACCACCAAGAAACATTAACATATACATTTGGATATATCATTATTTTCAACATTTTTGAGGTGGCCATTATTTAGTTTCATAAAAGCAAAGTTTATGCTTACCTGATAAATGAATTTATTTCATGGTGGTGGGAGTCCATAATCCTTTACTCCTGGGATTCAAATCCTGGCCTCTAAGAGGAGGCAAAGATTCCCAAAACTTCCCAGAGTGCTTCATCCCTCCCACCTCTCTGGTATGGCAGTTTAACGTATAGCCAAGCAGAAAAAGGTAGGAAAGGATGAAGCAGAGAATATAGAGTGCATGGCTCATGGACTCTCGCCACCATAAATACATTTATTTATCAGGTAAGCATAAACTTTGTTTTCTTTCATAAGTTGGTGAGAGTCCACAATCCTTTACTCCTGGGAAACTAATACCCAAGCAGTGGAGTCCACAAGTAGTTTTGGGCGGGATAGGGAAAAATAACATTTTATAAAGGCAGGCAACTAATTCCCAGACACCACAGCCTGGAGGTCTTTCCTACCAAAGACTGCTTTAGAAGAAGCATAAACATCAAAAAGGTAGAATTTTGTAAATGTATGTAGCATTGAACATGTTGCTGTTTTGCAACTTTGTTCAACAGAAGCCTCATTTTTAAAAGCACAAGAATTTGCCCACCTCCAAGTAAGCCTTGTGAATCAAGAGCTTTAACCAAGAAGCTAAAGAAACAGCTGAGGCCTTGCGGCCTTTACATAGACCAGAGAAATAATTGAAAATGACTAGATGTTTGTCTGAAACCTTTTGTAGCCTGAAGGTAGAATTTTAAAGCCCTTACTACATCCAAATTATAAATAAGTCTTTTTTTTTCATTTTGAGGATTAGGACAAAGAGAAAGAACTACAATTTCTTGATTGATAGCATCAGAAGAAACAATTTTTGGCAAAAAACCTAATTTAGTATTAAGCAGCTTCCCTCGCTCGGAGATCCTCTTCACACATCAGCAATGACTAATCTGGTTTCCTCCAATCACGGCTTTCCCCTCAGGGGAATCATTGCCTGAGGCTATGCTAGTAGTTAGTATAGTTAATAATTGTAAAAACAAGGATTCCCAAGGGGGTGTCCGACAGTGGGGGCGCACCTGAAAATTTATGGTAATGAATAATAAATAATTAAATAAACAAAAATAATAAATTCCAACAAGAAAATAATAAAAGGTACTTAAGTTGATGATGGTATAGCGTCCAAAAATCCAAAGACAAAGGGGCATATGTATCAAGCTCCAAATGGAGCTTGATGCCCCGTGTTTCTGGCGAGCCTGCAGTCTCGCCAGAAACAGCAGTTATGAAGCAGCGGTCACAAAGACTCTGAGCATGTGGACAGACATAACCGCAATTCAACCCGATCGTACTGATTGACACCCCCCCGCGAGTCTGCAGGGGGAGGCGTTGCACCAGCAGCTCTTGTGAGCTGCTGGTGCAATGCTGAATACGGCGAGCGTATTGCTCGCCATATTCAGCGAGGTCTGGCGGACCTGATCCGCACTGTCGGATCAGGTCCGCCAGACCTTGAAAACTAGAGGCCAAAATGTCCAATGTTCGGTTTAACAGCTGCTGTTCGCAGTGTAATATCTTTGGTAAGTGATTCCTTAGTGGAAGTTACAAAAGGCTGCTCTGCTCACAATTCCGGTGTGTTGAATTAACTAGAAGACTGGCGAAAAAAAAGAAGAGGGCGCCTCATAGTGTATTACGCACAATAGAACTGTTTGGCACTTAAAGTGAATGTAAATTTTTTATGTTATGAAAGTATAATTATATAGGTAATCAGTATACTAAACAAACCGCCACTTTCATTTTCTCATAAAATGTATAATAATTTTTTTAAATACATTTCTAAATATCGATCGTTGTATATACTTGCTCCTCCCACTCTCAACTTCCTTATTCTTTTCAATCCTACGTATACAGCGGTCCCACCCGCTGTTTACGTAGTGGCAATGAGCGCTCCCATGTATGCTAAACACTGAGCATGTGTCAAACCACGATGCTGCTGTCTGTCAACATAGTATTCAGTGAATGAATACATTCACTGAATACTATTGTTGGGTAAGGAAGCAAAGCATCTGATCGTCATTCCCATAAAGCGCTAAAATATTTGTAGAATGAATGAAGTCCGAGAAGTTTGCTATTGCGCATGCGCGAAATGTGAACGGGCTTCAGATAATAACGTCTGAAGAGCTGTCTAACGCAAGCGCAATAAGGAAGTGTGACGAAAGCAAAAGGGCTTTGGTCCCCCCGTGAATGATTGGTTCTAAGGATCGTGACTACAACGACAATGCATTATAGAAAATGCCGGGCGGACGATTATAATAAAAACGGAACGTTTTTATGCATTTGCCTGAGGAAACGACCATTGAGTGGTCAAGAAACGTGTTGCAATAAAAAGATATTAAAGTGTTTGTTTTAAATAACATATTAGAAGTTGTCTTCTATATGCTGACTTAGCTTCAGCCGATCCTTTTTCTAATCGGCAAGATATTCCAGTTTGGACAAATACATGAATCTAGTCATTACAGCAATCCTCAGCCAAGGAACAGCTGACAGTGTACTAGCCGCTGATTTGAGTGCTAGCCCGCATTCAAGCATCAGTCATAGTACGGTGCAACTTGTTCTGGTAAGCATATTACCTTTAAGTGCCAAACAGTTCTACTGTGCGTAATACACTATGAGACGCCCTCTTCTTTTTTCTCCAGTTAATAATTGTAACTTTAATTTAGGTCTATTTTAATTATGTTAAAGTTAGGTGGTAGGTTTAGGGGTTAATAGTTTCATTTAGTTTGTTGCGATTTGGGGGTTGGCGGTTTATGGGTTAATAGGTTTATTTAGTGTTTCAGTTAGTGTCGGCGATGTCGGGGAACTGCGGTTTAGGGGTTAATAGGTTTAGTTAGTGTTGGCAATGTTTAGGAACGGCGGTTTAGGGGTTAATAGGTTTAGTTAGTGTCAATGATGTCGGGGAGCTGCGGTTTAGGGGTTAATAGGTTTAGTTAGTTTCAGCAATGTCGGGGAACTGCGGTTTAGGGGTTAATAGGTTTAGTTAGTGTCGGCGATGTCGGGGAACGACGATTTAGGGGTTTATAGGTTTAGTTAGTGTCAGCGATGTCGGGGAACTGCGGTTTAGGGATTAATAGGTTTAGTTAGTGTTGGCAATGTCGGGGAATGGCGGATTAGGGGTTAATAGCTTTATTTAGTGATTTAATTAGTGTTGGCGATGTCAGGGAACTGCGGGTTAGATTACAATGAAAAATTATGAATAAGAATAAAGAATGGATCCGAAAATTTGGAAACTGATTTATTAATTTTCGGAATTTTTTGGTGCCGATTCAGAAATTCGGATTCATTCAAAAACTTACGGCTAGATTTAGAGTTCTGCGGCCAAAGGGGTGCGTTAGCTACGCGTGCTTTTTTTCCCCCGCACCTTTTAAATACCGCTGGTATTTAGAGTTCACAGAAGGGCTGCGTTAGGCTCCAAAAAAGGGAGCGTAGAGCATATTTACCGCCACTGCAACTCTAAATATCAGCAGTGCTTACGGACGCGGCCAGCTTCAAAAACGTGCTCGTGCACGATTCCCCCATAGGAAACAATGGGGCTGTTTGAGCTGAAAAAAAACCTAACACCTGCAAAAAAGCAGCGTTCAGCTCCTAACGCAGCCCCATTGTATCCTATGGGGAAACACTTCCTACGTCTGCACCGAACACCCTAACATGTACCCCGAGACTAAACACCCCTAACCTTACACTTATTAGCCCCTAATCTGCCGCCCCCGCTATCGCTGACCCCTGCATTTTATTATTAACCCGCTAATCTGCCGCTTCGTACACCGCCGCAACCTACGTTATCCCTATGTACGCCTAATCTGCTGCCCCTAACACCGCCGACCCCTATATTATATTTATTAACCCCTAATATGCCGCCCCCAACGTCGCCGCTACCTACCTACACTTATTAACCCCTAATCTGCCGACCGGATCTCACCGCTACTATAATAAATGTATTAACCCCTAAAGCTAAGTCTAACCCTAACACTAACACCCCCCTAAGTTAAATATAATTTAAATCTAACGAAATAAATTAACTCTTATTAAATAAATTATTCCTATTTAAAGATAAATACTTACCTGTAAAATAAACCCTAATATAGCTACAATATAAATTATAATTATATTGTAGCTATTTTAGGATTAATATTTATTTTACAGGTAACTTTGTAATTATTTTAACCAGGTACAATAGCTATTAAATAGTTAATAACTATTTAATAGCTACCTAGTTAAAATAATTACAAAATTACCTGTAAAATAAATCCTAACCTAAGTTACAATTAAACCTAACACTACACTATCAATAAATTAATTAAATAAAATACCTACAATTATCTACAATTAAACCTAACACTACACTATCAATAAATTAATTAAATAAAATACCTACAATTAAATACAATTAAATAAACTAACTAAAGTACAAAAAATAAAAAAGAACTAAGTTACAAAAAATAAAAAAATATTTACAAACATTAGAAAAATATTACAACAATTTTAAACTAATTACACCTACTCTAAGCCCCCAAATAAAATAACAAAGACCCCCAAAATAAAAAAATGCCCTACCCTATTCTAAAATGAAAATAGAAAAGCTCTTTTACCTTACCAGCCCTGAAAAGGGCCCTTTGCGGGGCATGCCCCAAAGAATTCAGCTCTTTTGCCTGTAAAAAAAACATACAATACCCCCCCCCCAACATTACAACCCACCACCCACATACCCCTAATCTAACCCAAACCCCCCTTAAATAAACCTAACACTAAGCCCCTGAAGATCTCCCTACCTTGTCTTCACCTCGCCGGGTTCACGATCCGTCCACCGAAGTCTTGATCCAAGCCTCCGAAGTCTTGATCCAAGCCCAAGCGGGGGCTGAAGAGTGATGTCTATCCTCCGGCTGAAGTCTTGATCCAAGCGAGCAGAAGAGGACATCCGGACCGGCAAACATCTTCATCCAAGCCGCATCTTCTATGTTCTTCAATCCGATGACGACCGGCTGATCTTCAAGACCTCCAGCGCGGATCCATCCATCTTCACCGACGACTTCCCGACAAATGACGGTTCCTTTAAGGGACGTCATCCAAGATGGCGTCCCTCGAATTCCGATTGGCTGATAGGATTCTATCAGCCAATCGGAATTAAGGTAGGAAAATTCTGATTGGCTGATGGAATCAGCCAATCAGATTCAAGTTCAATCCGATTGGCTGTTCCGATCAGCCAATAGAATGCGAGCTCAATCTGATTGGCTGACTGGAGGTCTTGAAGATCAGCCGGTCGTCATCGGATTGAAGAAAATAGAAGATGCGGCTTGGATGAAGATGTTTGCCGGTCTGGATGTCCTCTTCTGCCGCTTGGATCAAGACTTCAGCCGGAGGATGGATGTCACTCTTCAGCCCCCGCTTATGCTTGGATCAAGACTTTGGAGGCTTGGATCAAAACTTCGGTGGACGGATCGGTGAACCCGGCGAGGTTAAGACAAGGTAGGGAGATCTTCAGGGGCTTAGTGTTAGGTTTATTTAAGGGGGGTTTGGGTTAGATTAGGGGTATGTGGGTGGTGGGTTGTAATGTTGGGGGGGTATTCTTTGGGGCATGCCCCGCAAAGGGCCCTTTTAAGGGCTGGTAAGGTAAAAGAGCTTTTCTATTTTAATTTTAGAATAGGGTAGGGCATTTTTTTATTTTGGGGGTCTTTGTTATTTAAAATTGTTGTAATATTTTTCTAATGTTTGTAAATATTTTTTTTATTTTTTGTAACAGTTCTTTTTTATTTTTTGTACTTTAGTTAGTTTATTTCATTGTATTTATTTGTAGGTATTGTATTTAATTAATGTATTGATAGTGTAGTGTTAGGTTTAATTGTAGATAATTGTAGGTATTTTATTTAATTAATTTATTGATAGTGTAGTGTTAGGTTTAATTGTAACTTAGGTTAGGATTTATTTTACAGGTAATTTTAATTAATTATTTTAACTAGGTAGCTATTAAATAGTTATTAACTATTTAATAGCTATTGTACCTGGTTAAAATAAATACAAAGTTGCCTGTAAAATAAATATTAATCCTAAAATAGCTACAATATAATTATAATTTATATTGTAGCTATATTAGGGTTTATTTTACAGGTAAGTATTTAGCTTTAAATAGGTTAATTTATTTAATAAGAGTTAATTTATTTCATTAGATTTAAATTATATTTAACTTAGGGGGGTGTTAGTGTTAGGGTTAGACTTAGCTTTAGGGGTTAATACATTTATTATAGTAGCGGTGTGGTCCGGTCGGCAGATTAGGGGTTAATGCTTGAAGTTAGGTGTCGGCGATGTTAGGGAGGGCAGATTAGGGGTTAATACTATTTATTATAGGGTTATTGAGGCGGGAGTGAGGCGGATTAGGGGTTAATACATTTATTATAGTAGCGGTGAGGTCCGGTCGGCAGATTAGGGGTTAATAAGTGTAGGTAGGTGGCGGCGACGTTGGGGGCGGCAGATTAGGCGTTAATAAATATTATGTAGGTGTCGGCGGTATTAGGGGCAGCAGATTAGGGGTACATAGGGATAACGTAGGTGGCGGCGGTGTACGGAGCGGCAGATTAGGGGTTAATTTAATAGAGTGGCGGCGATGTGGGGGGGCCTCAGTTTAGGGGTACATAGGTAGTTTATGGGTTTTAGTGTACTTTAGAGCACAGTAGTTAAGAGCTTTATAAACCGGCGTTAGCCCAGAAAGCTCTTAACTACTGACTTTTTTCTGCGGCTGGAGTTTTGTCGTTAGATTTCTAACGCTCACTTCAGCCAAGACTCTAAATACCGGCGTTAGAAAGATCCCATTGAAAAGATAGGATACGCAAATGGCGTAGGGGGATCTGCGATATGGAAAAGTCGCGGCTGCAAAGTGAGCATTAGACCCTTTCCTGACTGACTCCAAATACCAGCGGGCGGTAAAAACCAGCGTTAGGAGCCTCTAACGCTGGTTTTGACGGCTACCGCCAAACTCTAAATCTAGGCCTAAATTTGGCCGAAACGTATTGCACATGTCTAATATGCTTATATACATACTGTATATATTTATGTGTTTATTTGTGTATATACACATATAAACACATACATATACATATATGTATTCATATACATATATATTTTTATTTTGCTGCCCAACGCTGTGTGATCTTTCTCCTGTGCTGGGCTAGGTGGTTTGCCATGTCTCACAGCATGAAAACGAGGCTCCCATTGGAGCCTATGGAAGCATGCTCTTATGAGCTCAAGAATTCCAGGCAAAGGTCATGTTCACATTGTGCCTGACTTGTAATACCAGCACAAATGTATGTGCGCTGGTTTTACTGAGTGGAGTGCAAATATCGCTCAACTGAAGCCTCATTTTTAAAGGCCCAAGAAGCAGATACCGATCTAGTGGAATGGGCTGTAATATGTTTGGGGGAGACTTGCCCGCCACCAAGTAAGCTTTGTGAGTCACCTGTTTTAAAGGGACAGTCAAATCCAAAATAAACTTTCATGATCCAAATAGGGCATGTAATTTTAACAACTTTCCAATTTACTTTTATCACCAATTTTGCTTTGTTCTCTTGGTATTCTTAGTTGAAAGCTAAACGTAGGAAGGCTCATATGCTAATTTCTTAGACCTTGAAGGCCGCCTCTAATCTGAATGCATTTTACAGTTTTGTGTCATATAGATAACATTGAGCTTATGCACGTGAAATTACCTAGAAGTCAGCACTGATTGGCTAAAATGCAAGTCTGTCTAAAGAACTGAAATAAGGGGGCAGTTTTCAGAGGCATAGATACAAGGTTATTACAGAGGTAAACCCTGTATTATTATAACTGTGTTGGTTATGCAAAACTGGGGAATAGGTAATAAAGGGATTATCTATCTTTTTAAACAACAAAAATGTTGGTTTGACTGTCCCTTTAACCAAGAAGCTAATGTCACAGCAGTAGCTTTCTGTCCTTTACAAGGACCAGAAAAATATATAAATAAAATTGAAACGTGTTGAAAATCCTTAGTCAACTGTTCCGATCAGCCAATAGAATGCAAGCTCAATCTGATTGGCTGATTGGATTCCATCAGCCAATCAGAATTTTCCTACCTTAATTCCGGAATTCGAGGGACGCCATCTTGGATGATGTCCCTTAAAGGAACCTTCATTCTGTGTTAGGACGTCGGAAGAAGAGGATGGATCCGTGCCGGAGGTCTTGAAGATGGAGCCGCTCGTCCTTGGATGGAAGAAGATGCCGCTTGGATGAAGATGTCTACCGGTCCGGATCTCCTCTTCTGCCCGGATAGGATGAAGACTTCTGCCCGATGATGGACTACTTCAGCCGCTGCTTGGATCAAGACTTCAGCCGGAGGATGGACGTCTTCAGCCCCCGCTTGGGCTTGGATCAAGATTTCAGCCGGAGGATGGACGTCTTCAGCCCCCACTTGGGCTTGGATCAAGACTTCGGAGCCTGGACCGATCGGTGATACCCGGCGTGGTGAAGATAAGGTAGGAAGATCTTCAGGGGCTTAGTGTTAGGTTTATTTAAGGGGGGGTTGGGTTAGATTAGGGGTATGTGGGTGGTGGGTTGTAATGTTAGGGGGGGGGTATTGTATGTTTTTTTTTCCAGGCAAAAAAGCTGAATTCTTTGGGGCATGCCCCGCAAAAGGCCCTTTTAAGGGCTGGTAAGGTAAAAGAGCTTTTCTATTTTAATTTTAGAATAGGGTAGGGCATTTTTTTATTTTGGGGGGCTTTGTTATTTTATTAGGGGGCTTAGAATAGGTGTAATTAGCTTAAAATTGTTGTAATATTTTTCTAATGTTTGTAAATATTTTTTTATTTTTTGTACTTTAGTTAGTTTATTTAATTGTATTTATTTGTAGGTATTGTATTTAATTAATTTATTGATAGTGTAGTGTTAGGTTTAATTGTAGATAATTGTAGGTATTTTATTTAATTAATTTATTGATAGTGTAGTGTTAGGTTTAATTGTAACTTAGGTTAGGATTTATTTTACAGGTAATTTTGTAATTATTTTAACTAGGTTATTAACTATTTAATAGCTATTGTACCTGGTTAAAATAAATACAAAGTTGCCTGTAAAATAAATATTAATCCTAAAATAGCTACAATATAATTATAATTTATATTGTAGCTATATTAGGGTTTATTTTACAGGTAAGTATTTAGCTTTAAATAGGAATAATTTATTTAATAAGAGTTAATTTATTTCGTTAGATTTAAGTTATATTTAACTTAGGGGGGTGTTAGGGTTTGGATTAGACTTAGCTTTAGGGGTTAATACATTTATTAGAGTAGCGTCGAGATCCGGTCGGCAGATTAGGGGTTAATAATTGTAGGTAGGTGGAGGCAACGTTGGGGGCGGTAGATTAGGGGTTAATAAATATAATATAGGGGTCGGCGGTGTTAGGGGCAGCAGATTAGGGGTACATAGGGATAATGTAGGTTGCGGCGGTGTACGGAGCGGCAGATTAGGGGTTAAAAAAATATGCAGGGGTCAGCGATAGCGGGGGCAGCAGATTAGGGGTTAATAAGTGTAAGGTTAGGGGTGTTTAGATTTGGGATACATGTTAGAGTGTTAGGTGCAGACTTAGAAAATGTTTCCCCATAGGAAACAATGGGGCTGCGTTAGGAGCTGAACGCTGCTTTTTTGCAGGTATTAGGTTTTTTTTCAGCTCAAACTGCCCCATTGTTTCCTATGGGGGAATTGTGCACAAGCACGTTTTTGAAGCTGGCCGCGTCCGTAAGCACCGCTGGTATTGAGAGTTGCAGTGGCGGTAAATTATGCTCTACGCTCCTTTTTTGGAGCCTAACACAGCCCTTCTGTGATCTCTATAAACCAGCGGTATTTAAAAGGTGTGGGGGAAAAAAAGCCAGCGTTAGCTACGCGGGTCGTTACCGACAAAACTCTAAATCTAGCCGTATATTTGGTTTGCAAAGCTTCCTTATCTTTGTGAAAAAATAGGAAAAAGGAGATTCACAAGATAAAGCAGACAACTCTGAAACTCTCCTAGCTGAAGAAATTGCTAAGAGAAACAAAACTTTCTAGGATAAAAGATTAACATCGAATGGGCTCAAAGGGAGGAGCCTGCATTACAAAAAGAACCAAACTCGAATTCCATGCTGGAGAAATGGGTTTTACAACAGGCTTAATCTTAACTAATAATTTGCATAAATAAAAAGAGAGAAGCGCTCTACCTGGGAATGAACAATAGCATAATAGCTTGTTCTATGGCTAGTTACCACCCAAGAAGCAGCCTCTTTTTGCTCAACATGTGCCTTTCACAGAGAAGAACTTTCCTGTAGCATATCAGTCTGATCCTGACTTAAAGGGCTACTAAACCCAAAATCTTTCTTTCATGATTCAGATAGAGAATAGAAATTTAAACAACTTTACAATTTACGTCCATAATTTATTTTGCTTCATTTTTTAAATATCCTTATTTGAAGAAAAAGCAATGCACATGGTGAGCCAATCACATGATGCTTCTATGTGCAGCAACCAATCAGCAGCTAGTGAGCATATCTAGATATGCTTTTCATCAAAGAATATCAAGAGAATAAAACAAATTAGATAATATAAGTAAATTATAAAGATGTTTAACATTGCATTCTCTTTCTAAATCATAAAAGAAAAAATGTGGGTGGCATGTCCCTTTAACAGTACACTCCAGCCCCGAAATACCAGGCAATCCCTCTCTGAACAAGAAAAACAGCAAAACCCCAGACGTACGTTTCAGCCTATTATGGACCTCATCAGTGAGATGCAGCCATATCCCTCTAGGCACACTGAGCAACGGGTCCATGTCTGGATTCCCGCATCACGCTTAGGGAGACTTCCCTAAGAGTCATAATTTACATAAATAAAAAGAGAGAAGCGCTCAACCTAGGAATCCAGGTGTGGACCTGTTGCTCAGTGTGCCTAGAGGGATATGGCTGCACCTCACTGACGAGGCCCACACTAGGCCGAAACGTACATCTGGGGTTTTGCCATTTCTCTCGTTCAGAGAGGGATTGCCTGGTATTTCGGGGCTGGACTGTACTGTTAAGTCAGGATCAGACTGATATGCTACAGGAAAGTTCTTCTCTGTGAAAGGCACGTGTTGAGCAAAAAGAGGCTGCTTCTTGGGTGGTAACTAGCCATAGAACAAGCTAGTATGCTATTGTTCATTCCCAGGTTGAGCGCTTCTCTCTTTTTATTTATGTTAATCTTAACTAATGTCTGCACAAAAGTTTTAACATCAGGTAATTTAGCTATCTTCCTGTGAATTAAAACAGAAAGAACAAAAATATGGCCCTTTAAGGAACTAACTTACAAACCCTTATCTAACCCATCCTGAGGAACCTGAAAGATTCTGGAATAAAACATGATCTTCGCACCAAGAAAAATAAACCTTCCAAATCTTGTGGTAAATGTTCCTAGTGACAGGTTTCATAGCCTGTAGAAGAGTAGAACTTCAGCATCTGAAAAACCCCTGTGCTTTAAATTAGAAGTTCAACCTCCAAGCCATCAAATTTAGAGATTGTAAATCTTTGTAAAATAGAGGACTTTGAGACAATAGGTCATTGTGTTGTGGAAGGAGCCATGGAGGAGAACTGGACATCTGAATCAGATCTGCATACCAGGTTCTGTGGGGCCAGGCTGGAACTATGAGGCATTCTCTTATTTGATCCGAGCCACAATCCTTGGTAGAAGAACAAATAGAGGGGAAAAGTAGGCTAGATGAAATGACCATGTACTCACCAGAGCATCGATCAATTATGCTCTTGGTTCCCTGGATCTTGCACAGTGTCTGAGAAGTTTAAAATTGAAATGTGAGGCCATCAGGTCTATTTCAAGAAGGTCACATCTGCGAACAAGTCGATCAAAAATGTCCTGATTGAGGGGCCATTCCCCTGGGTGCAGAGACTGACGATTGAGATTGCTTCCCAATTCTTGACCCCTGGAATATGTATTGCTTACACAATGATTTTTTTCTCTGCTGAGGACAAGATCTGGGAAACTTCTTTCATTGACAAATTACTTTGTGTCCCTCCCTGATGATTGATGTACGGCATACCCATGACATTATCTGATTAAAGCTGAATGAAACTTTCTTGTTTCAGGAGGAGCCCCCACTGAAGGGCACAAAAAATCCCTCAGAGCGCTAAGATGTTGATTGGTAACTTTGCCTCCCTGTGCAATTTCTGTCCCTAGACTGCGCCCCAGCCCAAAAGACAGGCATCTGTAGTCACTATGGCCCAAAATGAACAAAGAAAAGAGGCCCCAAGGGCCAAGGACTGATTTTTTTATCTTCTAGGAAAGAGATTGTCCGACTGTGGAATATAAAGTAATCTCTTGATTTAAATGATGGTATCTCTTCATCCACTACTTTGGCATACAAAGCTGAAGAGGATGTAAGTGAAAGCATGCAAAACATAGTGTGTCTGAGGTTGCTACCATCAGTCCAACTACCTCCAAACATTGGGATACTGAGGGAAAGTCTCTGCACTGAAGCTTTAGTTTGTGGGATTCCGTGTGAGAGAGAGACGCATGGAAACTGAATCTATAGATACCCCCAGAAAACAGACCTTGGTACTGGGGGATAAATAACTCTTTGGCACATTTATCTGCTGACCGTGACTTAACAGAAATGACAGAAGATAAGTATGAGAAATTGCCAGCTGCAGAGAGGAGGCCTAAGCGAGAATATAGTCCAGTTAAGGAGCTACTGAAATTCCTTGTGATCTGCCAACAGAGCTCCCAAAACTTTTGTGAAAATACGGGGAGCAGTGGCCAACCCAAAAGGTAGGGCAACAAATTGGAAATGCTTGTCCTGAAAGGCAAATCTGAGGAACTGATAATGTCCCTTGTGAATAGGAATATGAAGGTATGCATCCTTGAAATCTATGGTCATGAACTGTCCCTGTTAAACTAAAGGCAAAATAGTATGAATGTTTAGAGTTTTTAAATTCAGAAAAGGTCGGAAAGTTCCTTTTTGGAACAATAAACAGATTGGAGTAAAAACCCTGACCCTGTTCTAAGACAGCAACAGGATGACTAACTCCCACCAATAATGAATCTTGAACACATTGCAGCTGCCTTCAAATGATCTTATGGGACATGAAGCAGAAAAAACCATCCCAGAGGAGGCCTGGACTAGAAACCTATTGTGTACCCCTAAGGTACAGTGTTCAAAACCTAGGGATCCTGAACCAATTGAAACAAAGCCTCCTGAAAACGGCTTAGTCTGCTCCCAACCAAAACTGAATCTTGATTGGGGGCTGCACTTCATGATTTAGAGTTGGAAGAGGGTTTTTTGTTTTGCTTTGATCTTGACCAAGAGGAACCAGGTTTCCAAGATGAGTCAGCCTTCTGTGAAGTAGAGGATTTCTGATTCGTGGATGGACAAAAGGAACGAAATTTATTGCCAGATCTGTTCTTGTTTTATGACCTCTTATCTTGGGGAAGAAAGCACCTTTGTCTCCTGTGACAGTAGAAATAATGGAATCCAAACCTGAAAAAAGAGAATTTTCCCCTGAAAGTAAAGAGTTAGCAATCTGTTCTTGGAAACCATGTCTGCAGACCAAGATTTCAGCCATAAAGCTCTTCTTGATAAAACAGAAAGTACATTTTCTTTACATTAATCCTAATGATATCCATAACTACATCACAAATAAAAGAATTAGTGGAGCGAAGCATTTTAATGCATCACTATAAATCCTCCACAGAAGGAATCACACCATAAGGCAGCAGCCCCTGCTACACATGTTATTTCAAAAGCTGGTTTAAAAAGATAACCTGTTTGAAGGAACAACTTTCTGAGCAAGGACTCTAACTTGTGATCCATGAGATCCCTGAAAGAAGTGCTATCCTCTAATGGAATGGTGGTTAGCTGCATTTTAGCAGGTAAAGGATACATCTTCTTAAAACTTCAGGCTGTAGCAAACGGAATGCCAGTCCTATGCCATTCTTTGGAAATAATTTCAAAGATTAATTCCGGGACAGGAAAAACCTTTGGAGTTTTTAGTGAAGGCTTAAATATTAAGTCAAGCTGATTAGTTGTTTTTTCTTCTTTAAATAAAAAATAATTATCTGCATCTGAATCAGAAACAGATTCTGAATCCTCTGAGGATATCTCGCCATGTGACAAAGATTCTGAATCGTCAGATGAGGAATCCTGCATAATAGATGCTCTCTACTCTGACTAGAAGCTTGATCTACTGCAACATCCTCCGATCGCTTAGAATCTACAAATTTCCATTTATGCTTACATGATGGTGGCATAGATGCTAAAACCTCAGAAATAAAAGGGCGTAAATATTTTCTTTAATTCTGGAGAAAAACCCTTTGGGAAGCCCTGTGTAAAATAAACAGGATTAGGATAAAACCCTCTAGAGTGGAAGTTAAGGACAGACTGAGCAGAATGCATTACCTGAGATACACAGGTACTGCAAAACTGCACTGGAGGGCAGACTAAAACATTTTTGCGTAGTAAACACATGACTTGAAAAAAAATTATAGTCAGTGGACTTCCCATCTTTTTGGTCTGTAAGGAGCAGTGTAGGCAGAGAGTTGTTTGCATCCATGACCGGATAACAGAAGAAACAAGTAAAGTAATAAAGCTGAAAAGCTATAATAAAATAGTGCTGAGCAATGACAGATACTGCTGAAGCGGTGTATAAATGTCCCTCAGCTATACTAAGCTACCCTAGAGAACTGTAAAAAATGAATAACTATATGGAGTAGCTATAAGTAAACCCCTCAAGCTCCGGTGCTTAGGTACTCACCCCCTCTAACCAATCTAGGAAGATTTGCAGTGTCGTAACATCTCACAAATGCATCAGTGTGTGCACTCTGCTGATGGTTTCCAGCAGCTCCGTAGAAATGTTAAAAAAAATCCACTTCTGACACATTTTTACACACATACAATGTAAGGTGAAAGTTAACAAGCACTGTAACCCTGTGTTTCAAGTTAAACACTTTAAAGGGACATGAAACCCAAATATCTTCTTATGATTCAGATATAGGATACAATTTTAAAAAGTTTCCAATTTACTTCTATTATCAAATTTGCTTAGTTCTCTTTTTATTTTTTGTTGACGTGATAGGTGGATAGATAGGTTGTATATGACTGGAGCACTACATAACAGAAGTGCTGCTATTTAGCACTCTTGCTAATGTATTACATTGTTGCAAAACTGCTGCAATATAGTACTGCAGACACGTGCACACTCCTGAACTTATCTTACTGCTTTTCAACAAAGGTAAACAAAAAAAATTAAAAAATTTGATAATAGAAGTAAATTACAAAGTTGTTAAAATTGTATGTTCTATATAAATCATGAAACAAAAATTTGAGGGTTATACATATACAGCCCATGCACAGTAAGGCCTAAATACACTGTGGGGAGCGCTGCAACATAACATGACTGTATACTAAACATATGCTTTAAAATGCCCCTTGCTACAAATAAAATTACATGCACAGACTAAGGTGTCAGCAAGCCCCCTTTGTGTATACTACAGATATCTGATAGAGAGAGACAAATAATGTAAGGAATATTAAGTGAGTCTGTGTGGAAAATGTTTTCCCCCGGCTATGCTAAAGTGTATCTACAAATAGCCTGCAGGCTATCTGAGTGCATAGTACTTACCTGAACTGGCACTGACTCCGAACTTACTAGCTCTAGAGCAAGCTGCACACAGTAGAGAGCCCGTCCAGTGCTGTACAGTTGACAGCAGAGGATACTGGAACAGAGTACACTGACGACCCAACAGGAGGAGACTAAGGGATATGTAACTGTGACACCTTTGGAAGGCTTGTGACTAAAATCCCATAGGGAAATATTGCGTCACTACCTCTGTGTCCAGATTAGTCTGCAGAATAAAAGGGGTTAACAGGTCTCACATAGGTCTGAGCACCCATTCACCTATTCATGGGAGGCAAAGAATACAACTTCTTAGTACAGGGAGGTAGGAGGTTCAAAAGCTCTTGGTGTTTCTTTGCTTCCTCCTAATACAGGTATAAGTATATATAGATCAATATAAAAATATGTATTTACAATAAAATATACATTATCCTATAACTGAGCATTGGAATGGGAAATATGTACAGTAAATATACAATAAAGCACATAAATACATCTGTACCTATATATATATATATATATATATATATATATATATATATATATATATATATATATATATATATATATATATATATACACACACACACATATTAATAACAATATTATATATATATAACAGAATTTATGCTTACCTGATAAATTACTTTCTCCAACGGTGTGTCCGGTCCACGGCGTCATCCATTACTTGTGGGATATTCTCCTCCCCTACAGGGAATGGCAAGGAGAGCACACAGCAAGAGCTGTCCATATAGTCCCTCCCAGGCTCCGCCCCCCCAGTCATTCGACCGACGGTTAGGAGAAAAAAAGGAGAAACTATAGGGTGCCGTGGTGACTGTAGTGTATAGAGAAAGACATTTTTCAAACCTGATTAAAAAACCAGGGCGGGCCGTGGACCGGACACACCGTTGGAGAAAGTAATTTATCAGGTAAGCATAAATTCTGTTTTCTCCAACATTGGTGTGTCCGGTCCACGGCGTCATCCATTACTTGTGGGAACCAATACCAAAGCTTTAGGACACGGATGAAGGGAGGGAGCAAATCAGGTTACCTAAACAGAAGGCACCACGGCTTGCAAAACCTTTCTCCCAAAAATAGCCTCCGAAGAAGCAAAAGTATCAAATTTGTAGAATTTGGCAAAAGTGTGCAGAGAAGACCAAGTCGCTGCCTTACATATCTGATCAACAGAAGCCTCGTTCTTGAAGGCCCATGTGGAAGCCACAGCCCTAGTAGAGTGAGCTGTGATTCGTTCAGGAGGCTGCCGTCCGGCAGTCTCATAAGCCAATCGGATAATGCTTTTCAGCCAGAAAGAAAGAGAGGTAGCAGTAGCTTTTTGTCCTCTCCTCTTACCAGAATAAACGACAAACAAGAAGTTTGTCTGAAATCCTTTGTTGCTTCTAAATAGAACTTTAAAGCACGGACTGCATCTAAATTGTGTAACAAACGTTCCTTCTTTGAAACTGGATTCGGACACAAAGAAGGAACAACTATTTCCTGGTTAATATTCTTGTTGGAAACAACTTTTGGAAGAAAACCAGGCTTGGTACGCAAAACAACCTTATCTGAATGAACACCAGATAGGGTGGATCACACTGCAAAGCAGATAGTTCAGAAACTCTTCTAGCAGAAGAAATAGCAACCAAAAACAGAACTTTCCAAGATAGTAACTTGATATCTATGGAATGTAAGGGTTCAAACGGAACCCCTTGAAGAACTGAAAGAACTAAATTTAGACTCCAGGGAGGAGTCAAAGGTCTGTAAACAGGCTTGATTCTGACCAAATCCTGTACAAAAGCTTGTACATCTGGCACAGCTGCCAGTCGTTTGTGTAACAAGACAGATAAAGCAGAAATCTGTCCTTTTAGAGAACTCGCTGACAATACCTTATCCAAACCTTCTTGGAGAAAGGAGAGGATCCTGGGAATTTTAATCTTACTCCATGAGAATCCCTTGGATTCACACCAACAGATATATATTTTCCATATTTTATGGTAAATCCTTCTAGTCACAGGTTTTCTGGCTTGGACCAGAGTATCTATCACTGAATCTGAAAACCCGCGCTTGGATAAAATCAAGCGTTCAATTTCCAAGCAGTCAGCTGGAGAGAAACTAGATTTGGATGTTCGAATGGACCTTGTACTAGAAGATCCTGTCTCAAAGGTAACTTCCATGGTGGAGCAGATGACATATTCACCAGGTCTGCATACCAAGTCCTGCGTGGCCACGCAGGAGCTATCAGAATCACCGAGGCCTTCTCCTGTTTGATCCTGGCTACAAGCCTGGGAAGGAGAGGGAATGGTGGAAACGCATAAGCTAGGTTGAACGACCAAGGCGCCACTAATGTATCCACTAGAGTCGCCTTGGGATCCCTGGATCTGGACCCGTAGCAAGGAACCTTGAAGTTCTGACGAGACGCCATCAGATCCATGTCTGGAATGCCCCATAATTGAGTCAACTGGGCAAACACCTCCGGGTGAAGTTCCCACTCCCCCCCCGGATGAAAAGTCTGACGACTCAGATAATCCGCCTCCCAGTTGTCTACTCCTGGGATGTGGATTGCTGTCTGACTGGAATCTTATGAATCCGGCCTTCGCTAGTTGAGGCCAAGCCCGGAGAGTATTGAATATCGCTCTCAGTTCCAGAATGTTTATCGGGAGAAGAGAATCTTCCCGAGACCATAGATCCTGAGCTTTCAGAGAATCCCAGACCGTGCCCCAGCCTAATAGACTGGCGTCGGTCATGACAATGACCCACTCTGGTCTGTGGAAACTCATTCCCTGGGACAGGTGATCCTGGGTCAACCACCAACTGAGTGAGTCTCTGGTCATCTGGTCTACTTGAATCATTGGAGACAAGTCTGTATAGTCCCCATTCCACTGCTTGAGCATGCACAGTTGTAATGGTCTTAGATGAATTCGAGCAAAAGGAACTAAGTCCATTGCTGCAACCATCAACCCTACTACTTCCATGCACTGAGCTATGGAAGGCTGCAGAATAGAGTGAAAAACTTGGCAAGCGTTTAGAAGCTTTGACTTTCTGACTTCTGTCAGGAAGATCTTCATTTTTAAAGAATCTATTATCGTTCCCAAGAAGGGAACTCTTATCTACGGAGACAGGGAACTCTTTTCTACGTTCACCTTCCACCCGTGAGATCTGAGAAAGGCTAGAACAATGTCTGTATGAGCCTTTGCTTTGGAAAGAGACGACGTTTCGATTAGAATGTCGTCAAGATAAGGTGCCACTGCAATACCCCTTGGTCTTAGAACCGCTAGAAGGGACCCTAGCACCCTTGTGAAAATCCTTGGAGCAGTGGCTAGCCCGAATGGGAGAGCCACGAACTGGTAATGCTTGTCCAGAAAGGCGAACCTTAGAAACTGATGATGATCTTTGTGGATAGGAATATGTAGATACGCATCCTTTAAAACCACGGTAGTCATAAATTGACCCTCCTGGATTGTAGGTAAAATTGTTCGAATGGTTTCCATTTTGAACGATGGAACTCTGAGAAATTTGTTTAGAATTTTTAAATCCAGAATTGGTCTGAAAGTTCCCTCTTTTTTGGGAACTACAAACAGATTTGAGTAAAACCCCTGACCTTGTTCCACAGTTGGAACTGGGTGTATCACTCCCATCTTTAACAGGTCTTCTACACAATGTAAGAATGCCTGTCTCTATATTTGGTTTGAAGATAAGTGAGACATGTGGAACCTTCCCCTTGGGGGTAGTTCCTTGAATTCCAGAAGATAACCCTGAGAGACTATTTCTAGTGCCCAGGGATCCTGAACATCTCTTGCCCAAGCCTGAGCGAAGAGAGAGAGTATGACCCCTACAAGATCCGGTCCCGGATCGGGGGCTACCCCTTCATGCTGTTTTGGTAGCAGCAGCAGGCTTCTTGGCCTGTTTACCCTTGTTCCAGCCTTGCATTGGTTTCCAAGCTGGTTTAGTCTGGGAAGCGTTACCCTCTTGTCTAGAGGCTGCCGAGTTGGAAGCCGGTCCGTTCCTGAAATTGTGAAAGGAACGAAAATTGGACTTATTCTTAGCCTTGAAAGGTTTATCTTGTGGGAGGGCATGGCCCTTTCCCCCAGTGATGTCTGAAATAATCTCTTTCAATTCTGGCCCAAAAAAGGTCTTACCTTTGAAAGGGATATTAAGCAATTTTGTCTTGGGAGATACATCCGCCGACCAAGACTTTAGCCAGAGCACTCTGCGCGCCACAATTGCAAACCCTGAATTTTTCGCCGCTAACCTCGCTAACTGCAAAGCGGCATCTAAAATAAAGGAATTAGCTAACTTAAGTGCGTGAATTCTGTCCATGACTTCCTCATACGGAGTCTCCCTACTGAGCGACTTTTCCAGTTCCTCGAACCAGAACCACGCCGCTGTAGTGACAGGAATAATGCACGAAATAGGTTGAAGGAGGTAACCTTGCTGTACAAAAATCCTTTTAAGCAAACCCTCCAATTTTTATCCATAGGATCTTTGAAAGCACAATTGTCCTCAATAGGAATGGTCGTGCGCTTGGCTAGAGTAGAAACCGCCCCCTCGACCTTAGGGACTGTTTGCCATGTGTCCTTCCTGGGGTCGACCATAGGGAACAATTTCTTAAATATAGGAGGAGGGACAAAAGGTATGCCTGGCTTCTCCCACTCCTTATTCACTATGTCCGCCACCCGTTTAGGTATCGGAAAAGCATCAGGGTGCACCGGGACCTCAAGGAACTTGTCCATCTTGCACAATTTTTCTGGGATGACCAGATTGTCACAATCATCCAGAGTAGATAGCACCTCCTTAAGTAATGCGCGGAGATGCTCTAATTTGAATTTAAATGTCACAACATCAGGTTCTGCCTGCTGAGAATTTCTTCCTGTATCAGAGATTTCCCCATCTGACAAACCCTCCCTCACTGCCACTTCAGATTGGTGTGAGGGTATGACAGAAAAATTATCATCAGCGCCCTCCTGCTCTACAGTGTTTAAAACAGAGCAATCGCGCTTTCTCTGAAATGCTGGCATTTTGGATAAAATATTAGCTATGGAGTTATCCATTACTGCCGTCAATTGTTGCATAGTAACAAGCATTGGCGCGCTAGAAGTACTAGGGGTCGCCTGCGCGGGCATAACTGGTATAGACACAGAAGGAGATGATGTAGAACTATGTCTACTTCCTTCATCTGAGGAATCATCCTGGGCAACTTTACTATTTGTGACAGTACTGTCCTTACTTTGTTTGGACGCTATGGCACAATTATCACACATATTTGAAGGGGGAACCACATTGGCTTCCATACATACAGAACATGATCTATCTGAAGGTACAGACATGTTAAACAGGTTTAAACTGGTTAATAAAGCACAAAAACCGGGGGCGGAGCCAGCTATTGAGAGAAGCAGACGTGCTTACTTGCAGCTCTCTGCTTAATATAGATTAAAAAAGGAATTTATTGTAATATAACTCACCAAAATTTGGCTCTAATACCCTTATATTGACTGGTTAGAAGGGAACAACTACTTATTACAAGAGCCTGAGCTTTAGACCTGAAATTCAGGAGCACCTAACTACAAGTCACGGAGCTGCAGCAGACCGCACGCAATCTGAACAGAGCAAACACCGGTCCTGGAACATACTGCTAACTTAGTGGGACACCGGAGGAGCGAGGCTCCTCTCCAGAGTTCATAGCCCAAGAGTCTAGTGGCTGTGACACCCGGTTTGCATCGTATGCGGGAGCGGTACTACCAACCCTTGATTCTGCAGTTGCATCCTGTGACCCGACATCGGAGACCTGCTGCTGTACTAAAACCCTAACAGACTTTGCTTGCGGTATCTACCGTAACGCATAAGACTCACCAGCAGCGAGATTTGCGGAGCCTGAGGCCAGAAACCGCTGGAGGTGAATTGGCTCGAAAGATCGCCATCTTCCTTTTGGGCCTACATTGGCGGAGGTATCTCCCAGTCACCAACTTCCCTCAGATAGCGCACCACGACCGCCTGCAGGAACCTCCGGTAAGAGTCTGTGATAGATTTAATCACAGTTTTTGACCATAGGAGTGCTGGATGTTTGTTGTTAGACTGTGAAACTGGCTGGGAAAATAACACTGTACACCGGGTCTTTAACTCTAACAACCTACAAACTCAGCATTAAGGCCTACCCCTAGAGACATATAAACATAAGCCCTACCTCCCAGTGGCCTAGAAAACAACATCTTTAGTGGGAGGGAAACGCAACTCCTATACCTGTCCCGGCCTAACCACCACTAAGGCCGTTAGAATCGTCACTAAACTACCTTTATTGTCACTGCATACAAGCGACCCTTTTACCAGGGTCCTGTTAACCTACCCCTGGCTTTGAAGAAGAAAGATTGACAAAAGGTTGTAATAGAGAGGAAGCAACATTGGAAGCATCTGGCTGACAGATCCACTCTTAGGCCCTGCTGGTCTGCATTAACTTTAACAGAATACAGCACTACAACTGATCAAGATAAGTGTACTGTAATAGTTGTGCCCTGATAAACCACAGACCTATTCCCTGGAATTTAACACCTAATGAGCTACTTAAATTTACTTAGGTGATTACAATGTTTACCTGAAAGACTGCCTGGTATTGAAATCTCACTCAAACTTTTTGTGCTGGACTGCAGCTTCTCTACTTGGTTGTAAAGGCCTACTCTAATTTGTCAGGGACTGATCTCTACCCAGAACTCTGATAAAAGCAACGCTATAATATTTGAGCTGCTGCGTCAGCCTATGTACCTCTGCAGCCCAGGCTCAGAGTGGAGTGTCTTAACCCTTGTTTCTTTTTGCAGGGAAAAAATTTTTTTTTGCTTAGGTGTGTTAGATACAGAGTGGCATAACTTTCCTGTAC
This sequence comes from Bombina bombina, assembly GCF_027579735.1. Classification (NCBI taxonomy): domain Eukaryota; kingdom Metazoa; phylum Chordata; class Amphibia; order Anura; family Bombinatoridae; genus Bombina; species Bombina bombina. The sequence goes on along the minus strand of NC_069504.1, from coordinate 486,118,583 downwards.
AATGTCTGCCTATTAACAACTAATTTTCTCCCTCCAGCGGTGGTAGCCACTATACTATTACAAACAAATATTGTTCAGAGGGCTTTTATACGTACTGTTCTAAACATAGATTACACAACAAGTTGTCACGAGTTATCCCACGCCAAAGGCCCTTGCTATAAACCATCACTATTACTAACTGTTGTGTAAACATATACTATTGGGTTGCATATTTAGATTGTAATGCTCATTGCATAAACTAATCTTGACCTTCTTTCTACAGATATATTAGTACAAAGGCGTACTTACATACGAACTGAAAGTGTAGCGGAGCTACTTAACTTACAAGGCATAACACTAATATATTGTCCTAAATTTTTCATTATCCATTGGGTATTAAAGACCAGAAGCTAATCACTTTAACACTCTCTGACACTCTCTCCACCCCTTTCCTGCTGTACACTGGTACAGCAGGTCATACCCCCTCTCCATTTTCCGTCTTGGCCCAGTGTGGGCATCTCCCCCGGAGAGGGTGTATATTGGGAATCTCACTCTGCCCTCCTCTGCGGAGGCCTGACTAGGATTTGAAACTACCCAGGGTCATGATACAAGATTCCACTCTGGCTACAAGCAACCCGCTGAGTATGGCCGCTTAAACCAAGATTGACGTCAGGGGGACTTTAGTACAATACTTCTCACCATTGTCTCACTCATTATACTCTACATCAAAAAGCAAGTGTCCAAACACATTGATTTGGCAGGGGAAATAGACTTCAAAACATGTCTCAAACTACTAAGAGAAAATCAAAACCGTCCCATCCACCCGGGAAAACGGTCGCAGACCATTTCAAAAACCATCACCCTGGAAAATCCCAAATGTATAGAGAATCCACTTCTACACTAGAGGGCAGTGAATCTGAAGGCAGCATAGACTCCCAATCTCCCATACCAGATGCCCTATCTGCAAACATTGTAGATGTCCTAACCAGGCGTATGAACCTCCTTCAAGACACGTTAACAAAGGAAATCAAAGGCTCCACAGCTGAGCTCCGCAGAGAAATTGGAGCATTGGGAGAACGCACTGAAACTCTAGAGCGTAAACAAGAGGACCTGGCTGTGGACTACGCCCACCTGCAAGCCTATTCCCAAAACCTAGCGATACAGATAACTGATCTGGAATTAAAACTAGCCGACATGGAAGATCGCTCCAGACGGAATAATCTGAGATTCCGTGGAATACCTGAAGAGATCGGCCCCCAAGAACTGGAGCCATATGTTTTGGAGTTTTGCAACATCTTACTACCCTCTTCAGACCCGCCTGGTCTCCTTCTAGACAGAGTTCACAGAGTGGCACGACCTAGATCTGTCTCCCAAGATAAGCCCAGGGATGTCCTAGCTAGGATCCACTTCTTCACTCATGAAGAGAAGATACTAAGGGAGCTGGTTAACAAACCTCAACTACCTGAAAAATTCCAACAAATTACAGTATTTCCGGACATTTCCAGCTACACCCTACAAAAGAGGAGATCCTTCAGAAACATCACCCAAATCCTAAGAACGGAGAATATCAGATATAGATGGGGGTACCCGACAAGACTCATAGTCTCTAAAAATGGTGAGACTCACACAATTTTTACTCCCAAAGAAGGATTTGATTTGCTAGAAGACTGGGGCCTGGCTTCAACTAAACCCTGATCAGATGCGGATTCTTTGCCTTCTAGAGACCGCTCCGATACCACGAACACGGCTCAATCATTACAGAGGCCGAGTGGAACAGACGCCCCCCATGCCACAAAAGTCCGGGCTGGTGCTCTGGATTTCACCCCTAGACTTCAAAAGCCTGCCAAATGAAAAATAGATAGCTCTGGTCTTTATACTAAGTTGATCCTGTTACCATAATGTTTCTACATTCGAAACTAGATAAAATGTATATACTGTTGGTTGTATTTACCATGTGTTAGTTGTTTATTGCATAAAAGGAGTGGGGAGACCCAGGACTCCCCGTTAGGAAATGGGTGTTTGCCCAGTGATGCCCGCTTTATTTCTTTAGTTATTATCTCTCCTCGGTTAGGACTCATGGGAACCCCACACTCCTTTAAGTTACTCAGACTGCTTGATTTCTCGCAGGCGCCTACCTGTTGCCGCATTGAATTGTTCCTAGAGACAGCAGTGACTATAGCATATCTTATAGCACTAACAGTGCATGTTGCTATGCCTGTAGAAATGAGATATAATATTTGCTCCTGCTACCATAATGTTTCTATATCCGAAACTAGATAAAATGTATATACTGTTGGTTGTATTTACTATATGTTAGTTGTTTATTGCATGGAGGAAGTGGGGGGACCCAGGACTTCCCGTTGAGGAATGGGTGTTTGCCCAGTGCTGCCCACTTTATTTCTTTAGTTATCTCTCCTCGGTTGGGACTCACGGGCACTCCCCACTCCTCTAAGTTACTCAGTCTGCTCGATCTCTCACAGACGCATATCTGGTGTTGCTTCGAATTGCTCCTTGAGATAGCAGAGACTATAACATATTATATAGCACTAACAATACATGTTACTATGCTTGTAGAAATATGAAATATTATTCAGTTTTGATAGAAAGACACTGATGTGTCCTTCTCGTTCACATTCCCCCAATGACAGTCAATCTATACTTACAAGTTGAATACTTGTATTACCCCCCCCCCCCCATATACGCAAATTTTATTTGTGCTATCCCCTCTTACGGGGACTGGAGAAGTCAGTTTCGTATCTAGATACACTTCTCCCTTTGGTGATCCAGCGGTTCACCATATCTGTTAAAACACCTAAACCTCACCTAAATAACATTAATACGATTGGTTCTAATCTATAGACGCACACTATACTGTCTATATTGCATAGTTGTTGTTCCTGTTCATTTGTTCAACGTTTCCTGTTCTTTTTATTTCTTGCATTATACTCTAGGTGACAATCAGAATTCTTCCGGGATATATTCTCACGTGGCTCTTTTTGATCCTAATTCGATCACTGAGCTTGGAGCTCATCAAGTGCCACACTCAGGTGCGCAGATCCAGGCGGGGTAAGTTAAATACCTAAATCCTTCCCCCTCTCTTGTCTTTTCCTACCCCCACCCCCCCCTTCCTAGGCTTAAGATGGCGACAACCTCTAATAACATTTCCTTTGCAACATTGAATGCCAAAGGACTCAACTCACAAGAAAAGAGAAGCATGCTTACCAATACCATGAAGTCTCTGAAAATACAAGTTGTTTTTTTGCAAGAGACTCATTGGCTAGAGTCAACCCAGAATCCATACAGAACCTCTGACTATCCCACAGTGGTCCTAGCTTCTCATACTAAGAAATCAAGAGGAGTAGCGATTGCCATACACAAATCCTTACATTTTGACCATATCCACGCAGAGAAAGATAGCCAAGGGCGGTTCTTACTACTCAATTGTAAGCTAAACGGTATCCTATTTACTCTGGTTAATATATACGCCCCAAACCAATTACAATCTAAATTCCTGAAAAGGGTACTGTCTAAAATTGAGAAACATAAAGCTGGGACGGTAATCCTAGGGGGTGACTTCAATATGATATGGGATCCCCTACTAGACAAGAAGGTCCCGACTGGGAAAAAAATTGATGCATACTCTATAACTACGGCCAATAAATTTCGACAGTACATCATCCAACATAATCTGTATGATATCTGGAGGACACTACACCATAATGACAGAGACTATACATATTTTTCCAGACCACATAATTCCTACTCGAGGCTGGACCACTTCTTTACTGACTCGTGGACTCTAAATAGAGTCTTGGCGTCACATATTAGGGTCTGCCCATGGTCGGATCATGATATCCTTAAGTTCACTCTCTCCACAGACTTAACCACAGAGTCTAGGCCTAGCTGGAAATTCCCGAAGCAAATGCTCCAAGATAAAACCTTTAGAGCCTCCCTTCAGACCTCTATTATAGAGTTCCTGAGAATAAATGAAACCCCAGGTATGTCCCCCCAAACTGTGTGGGCCGCTTTGAAAGCGTACATAAGAGGGATTTGCATTAGGAGAAAGGCAATATCAAGACGCCAAGCAGGCTTGCCCCTGGGTCTTCTCATGGCTGAGCTGCGCTCTGTAGAGCAGGAGAATAAAGATGCTCCAACTACCCTTCTAGCCGATAAAATTAAGGAACTAAGAACACAACTGGCGGACAGGGAACTACAGAGAGTTAAAGAATCCTATGTTCGATTCAAAAAGCTGATGTACTCCCAAAGTAACAAAGCCTCGACCCTTCTTGCCCATAAACTAAAGGGCAGGACAGCGACAGCTAGGATTTTGTCACTTAAAAGGGACAATATCTCTGTCTTCTCACCCAAGGAAATTGGGGAGACGTTTGCGGCCTATTACTCTGATCTGTATCATCTTAAGCCCTTGATGGCTAACAAAGAGTCCTCTTCACGTGAAGTGATTGACTTTTTGCAAAATCTAGATTTACCAACTCTCCCAGAGAAAGATAGAGAAGCACTTAAAGCCCCATTTTCCTTAAATGAGCTTAACTTAGCCATTAAACATACCCATAATAACAAAGCCCCAGGCCCGCATGGCTATCCGGCAGCCTTTTATAAACTGTTCAAAACAGAATTAAACAAGATCCTCCTTAGGGTCTTTTCTGAAGCCCGAGAGGCAGGTTCATTTCATAAAGAATTTCTGCAGGCAGTAATCCTACCCATCCCTAAGCCAGACAAAGATCCCTCAATATGTACGAGTTACATCAATTTCACTGATAAATGGTGATGTCAAGCTATATGCCAAACTTTGGGCTAATCGCCTCAATAGCTTGCTCCCGAAGGTGATACACACGGACCAGGTTGGGTTCACGTTTGGTAGGGAGGGCCCAGACAACTATCGGAAAATGCTGAACGTACTTACAGAGGCATCCCGACTGAAGATGCCCATGCTGGCCCTGTCGCTAGACGCAGAGAAAGCGTTTGACAGGGTCAGATGGGAATACTTGTGGCACACGCTCGCCCAATTTGGCATACCAGAGGGAGTGATTACTGCGATACGAGCCCTATACTCTTGCCCCTCTGCAGTAGTTAATGGTCTGGGATTCGCTTCTTCAACAATACATATCACTAATGGCACAAGACAAGGCTGCCCCCTGTCACCTTTAATTTTTTCCATGGCCATTGAGCCCTTGGCTCAGGCTATTAGACAATCACGCACAATAAGAGAGGCCACGAAGATAGCATTGTACGCGGATGACGTGACACTATTCCTAACGAACCCAATAGGCTCCTTGCCAGCTCTTTTTGATATCATTGACGAGTTTGGAGCTCACAGTTACTACAAAGTAAATGTCTCCAAAACGGAGGCTCTACCAGTATGCATTCCAACATTTGAATTGGATGTATTACAAACATCGTACTCTTTCAGATGGTCGCAAACCACTATTCGGCATTTGGGGGTGCAACTTGGCCCAGACCCGAAAGTAGTGATTGCTGTTAACTATTCAGATCTTATCAGAGAAGTCACTGAGCTTACTTCCTCCTGGAGTCTTAAGGAGATTTCCTGGTTGGGCCGCATTGCATCTTTCAAAAGGACGATCTTGCCTAAAATCCTATATTACTTTCGCTGTATCCCTCTCAATGTCCCCAAAGCTCTAATAGATAAGCTCCAATCTCTTGGACAACACTACATCTGGGGCGGGTCTAGGTCTCGGGTTGTGGCGAAAATCCTCCAAAAAAAGTATGAACATTGAGGGGTTGCAATGCCTAGCATACGCGGATATTATGAGGCAGCCAGGCTTTCTCACATTACGGCATGGGCGAACAAAGGGGAACCGCAGGGATGGAAAAGCATAGAAGCCCTAGCCTTCCTCTAGGCTTAAAACTGGCAGATCTACCCTGGATTCCTGATCATTGCCTTGACAATTTAGGAATAAAAAATGCCATCGTCAGAGATAATCTGAAAGTTTGGCATAGCCTTAGAAATCTACGCGACATTTCCCCGCATCCATCTCCCATTCATTCCATACCAGCCTTACTGGCAGCCCTACCTGACACACACATACAGCAATGGAGTGAATGGGACCTACAATCGGTCTCTCACCTTTACCCCTCAGGCACCCTACTCACTCCCAAGAGTATTAGAACAATTCTTCCAGAACCTCCCCCTTGGGCCGCTTTTGAATATTCGAGACTCTATGCTTTCTTGACATCCTGGGGATTCACCAAAACCCTAAATAGACCCCTGACTAACTGGGGAAAATTGTGGCAGCTTCCTATCAAGACTCCTAGACTCATATCGTTCCACTATGACCTCTTACAGATGTCTACTAACAGCGATAGACCTTGGCAGTTGAGGGCCTGGGAGGGAGACTTATCCAGACCAATTACAGATAGAGACCTACGTACAGCTATGACATTAACTAAAAAGACTGTACACTGTGCAAACACCTTAGAGGCCTACATGAAACTATTCCTGAAATGGTACTATACCCCCTAGAGATTGTCACAAATGTTCCCTACAACGTCTCCTTTATGCTGGAGAGAATGTGCGCAGAGAGGCTCGGATATTCATATATGGAGGGAATGCCCAAAACTCGCACCCATTTGGAGTCAGGTAGCAGACCTCTGTACCAACCTCGGGCTCTCTATCCCACTCACCCCTACAATTGCTCTCCTGCACATCTTCCCAAGAAGTGTCCCAGCCCACGTTTCTAAGTTGATCATCTTTGTCCTAGCGGCCATGAAGTTGGCGATAGCAAGAGCCTGGAAGCAGGCCTTACCCCCAGATATTACGACCATTACATCTATAATACAGGTATACGCCAAAATGGAACAAAGTTTCTATTTTAACATGGATAAAGAGGACCTATACTGGCAGATTTGGGAGACTTGGTTTAACTACCAGGGAAACCATAGCCAAATATGTAGACATGATAGAGCCCCTGATCATTTCTATTAACATAATTAAACTTTCGTACTTAATTAGACTGTACTAATTAACTGATGGCTCCTGCCTCTCTAACTTTTCAAACTCTGTTTCTCTCCTCCTATCTCTGACCCTATCCCCCCTCCCCCTTTCTCCCCTACCCTCCCCTCTTCCCCCTCCCCCCTCCTACTACATGTGACCTACCCTCTGCCCTAGCCCGTACCTTTTCCTCTCCTTCACCCTCTCAGAAAAGGCCTCCCCTGCCTGGAGATGAGCACTACGTCTATTGGAAGAAGTGTGTTGACAGACATTTCTGAGCTGACTTTCTGAAGTCTCTAGAAAGTTATGTCCATGTGTAGGACTGGAGTATTACCCTAGTCCCTATATTTAAAATTTGTTTGCAATAACAGAAAATGAGGTTTACGTAGTTATCATTTTACTTACTCTGATATGTTTGATCTATATGCTCTGCATCATCACCAATATCTATACACACTATGTAATGGTAACAAAATAATGTATATATACATGTGAACTTATTGGTCATTCATGCTGTAACATGTGTTGTGATGCATAATCCTCAATAAAAATATTTACAAATAAAAAAATAAAAAAAAGTGGGGTTTCATGACCCTGTAATAAATTATTGTATCTGAAAAAAAAAAAAAAAAAGCAAGCACAAAAACCGTTTTAAAACAAAACCGTTACTGTCTCTTTAAATGTTAAACAGGGCACACTTTATTACTGAATATGTAAAAAACTATGAAGGAATAATCCAAAGTGTCTTAATGCATTCACAGTATTGCACCCCAATTTTCAATCTGTTAACCCTTAAAATGTGGAAACCGGAGCCGTTTACAATTTTAACCCCCTTACAGTCCCAGCCACAGCCTTTGCTGCGACTTCACCAATCCCAGGGGGGTATACGAAACCAAATGAAGCCTTCTAGGAATGTTTTTAGTGGATTCCAGACCCTCACACATGCAGCTGCATGTACTGTACTCAAAAGTAACTGTGCAGTAATGGCGCGAAAATGAGGCTCTGCCTACTACAGAGAAGGGCCCTTCCTGACTGGGAAGGTGTCTTAACAAGTGCCTGGCGCTAAAAACGTTCCCCAATATTATAAAAGTGTGAAATTCAACTTCAAACTGCATATAATACTTAAATAAAGCAATCGATTTAGCCCCTAAAAGTGTCTACCAGTTTATAGCCCATAATAAGCCCTTTATTCTGTTTGAGACTAAGAAAATGGCTTACCGATCCCCATGAGGGAAAAATGACAGCCTTCCAGCATTACACAGTCTTGTTAGAAAAATGGCTAGTCATACCTTGAGCAGAAAAGTCTGCAAACTGTTCCCCCCAACTGAAGTTCTCTCAGCTCAACAGTCCTGTGTGGGAACAACAATTGATTTTAGTTACTGCTGCTAAAATCATACTCCTCTTTTAAACAGAACTCTTCATCTCTTTCTGTTTCAGAGTAAATAGTACATACCAGCACTATTTTAAAATAACAAACTCTTGATAGAAGAATAAAAAACTACAACTAAACAACACAAACTCCTCACCATCCCCGTGGAGATGCTACTTGTTCAGAGCGGCAAGGAGAATGACTGGGGGGGCGGAGCCTGGGAGGGACTATATGGACAGCTCTTGCTGTGTTCTCTCCTTGCCATTCCCTGTAGGGGAGGAGAATATCCCAAAAGTAATGGATGACGCCGTGGACCGGACACACCAATGTTGGAGAAATATATATATATATATATATATATATATATATATATATATATATATATATATATATATATAAAACAACGAATGAAGAGTGCACTCACCAGGACTTTTCACCAGTTTATTTCTTAAGTATTTTTGTATGTTTGAGGAAGGGGCTAATCCCCGGACGAAAAGGTTCACTACTTAAGAAATAAACTGATGAAAAGTCCTGGTGATTGCACTCTTCATTTGTTGTTATAAACTTTTCTGTTGCACCCCAGACATTAGTGATTGGAGTGCTTGTCTCTTTTTGTGATATACCATATACCTTTGAACCCTTATAACATCATTTTTTTCAGATATTGTTTATATGAGTGCATTATGCAAGGGTTTCACAATCGTATTTAGGTTTAAATTGTAATCCCCAAGCTATTTCCAACACACATAAAAGCCCAATATCGCTCACCCGCAACAGTTAGTACGCCACTTGAAATCTAGCCCTATATGTTATACCAGATTTAAAATATCCTTCTCTATCATTCAATTTTGCTTGTTTTATGCCTCTTCAATCAACTGTGCAGGGTTTAAATCTCTCTTTAAAGTGATGGTAAATTCGCCCAAACTGCTACACATATTTGGAAAGGTCTTCTCCTAACTAGCATATCGATATGCTTATTTATTACAAAGGTCATCAGTACACTAGATAATGTTCGTTTTATTCCTGCTACATTACCTCAATGAATGCAGCCTCTCTCTATGATTTTTGATTATGCTTATTTGAGTGGCAGCTCTTCTAGCCAATCAGAGCTTTGCCATGCGCCCCATGTAAATGTATAGCAGCACGCTCCCATGCTTGGAACTCTGTTATTAACTTGAAATGCGCTACTCCTTACGCTATTTGTGCAACAAAGGAAGTGAATTTGCTTTACCGGTTACTATTCACTGCAAGGATATCAGTATGTGTAGTATCCGTGCTCCACCAATATTTTATCTATTCTTTGGCGAGTTTGTAAATCAATCTAAGAGGTTGGATGAAGACTTCTGCCGGCTTCGATGAGGACATCTGCCGCTTCGTTGAGGATGGATGTCGGGTCTTCAGAAACTAAGTGGATCTTTGGGGTTTAGTGTTAGGTTTTTTTAAGGGTTTATTGGGTGGGTTTTATTTTTTAGATTAGGGTTTGGGCAAGGAAAAAGAGCTAAATGCCCTTTTAAGGGCAATGCCCATACAAATGCCCTTTTCAGGGCAATGGGGAGCTTAGGTTTTTTAGATTAGGTTTTTATTTGAGGGGTTGGTTGTGTGGGTGGTGGGTTTTACTGTTGGGGGGTATTTGTATTTTTTTTACAGGTAAAAGAGCTGATTTCTTTGGGGCAATGCCCAGCAAAAGGCCCTTTTAAGGCCATTGGTAGTTTATTGTAGGCTTGGGTTTTTTTTATTTTGGGGGGCTTTTTTATTTTCATAGGGCTCTTAGATTAGGTGCAATTAGTTTAAATATTTGATAATTTATTTTTTATTTTGTAACTTAGTTGTTAGTTTTTTGTAACTTTGTCATTTTTAATAGTAGATTTAAATTTTTTGAGTAGGATTAGGTTTTTAACTATATAATATATTTAATTTGTAGTTTAATGTAATTTTAGTATAACAATTAGGGTAGATTAATTAATAGTTTAATATAGTTTAATGTAATTTCTCCTACATTGGTGTATGTGGTCCACGGCTTCATCCTTACTTGTGGGATATTCTCTTCCCCTACAGGAAGTGGCAAAGAGAGCACACAGCAGAGCTGTCCATATAGCTCCCCTCAGGCTCCGCCCCCCCCCAGTCATTCTCTTTGCCGCTCTGAACAAGTAGCATCTCCACGGGGGTGGTAAAGAGTTTGTGGTGTTTAGTTGTAGTTTTTATTTCTTCTATCAAGAGTTTGTTATTTTAAAATAGTGCCGGTTTGTACTATTTACTCTACAGCAGAAAGTGATGAAGATTTCTGTTGAGAGGAGTATGATTTTAGCACCAGTAACTAAAATCCATTGCTGTTCCCACGCAGGACTGTTAACCAGAGAACATCAGTTGGGGGGAACAGTTTGCAGGCTTATCTGCTTCAGGTATGATCAGTCATGTTTCTAACAAGACCATGTAATGCTAGAAGACTGTCAGAAATTCCCTCTGGGATTGCTAAGCCATTTTTTTTTTTCTAATAGACTCTGTATAAAATGATGGCTTATATTTAGGGCTCTATGCTGGTTGACACTATTGTGGGCTTTAAAATTGATTGCTTTTTAGCATGTTTTTCACTATAAATAAGGTGTTTTTTCAGACTTTAAAACACTTTTGAGGTTTAATTTCGGCCTGGTACTTATTTGGACACCTAAATCTAGTCAGAAAGGCCCCTCCACTCTAGAATGAAGAGGGAGGAGGCCTCATCTTTAGGCCTAAATTGTGCAGTTGTTTTTGCCTAGGCAATCCATGCAGCTTCATGTGGGGAGTCAAGAGGCATCATAAAAGACTCCAGGGAGGCTTATTTCCTGCTAAAATAATCCCTAATGAAGGTAAAAGGCTACAGTGAAATCTGTGGCTAGTACTGTAGTGTGTTAACTGGTTAATAACTGTTATTAACTCCGGTTTGGGCATTAAGGGGTTAATTTGTGTGCAATCTTTTCAAAGCATTAAGACTCTGTGGTGAAAATTTCATTAAAATCGGATGTTTATTTCATGGTTTTTTTTGATGTTTCAGTAAAAAAGTGTGCATTAAGGGGTTAATTGATCTGAAAATGTGTGTGCAATCTTTTCAAAGCATTAAGACTCTGTGGTGAAAATTTCATTAAAATCGAATGTTTATTTCATGGTTTTTTGATATTTCAGTAAAAAAGTGCTTTTTTATTATTTAAAGAGACAGTAACGTTTTTGTCAAAAATAATTTTTATTGCATTATAGTTCTGTTTAAGTCTGTTAAACATGTCTGAGTCTTCAGATAGCCTATGTTCTGTATGTCCAAAGGCCAAGGTGGTTCCCCCATTAAATTTATGTGTGAAGTGTGCCATAGCGTCCAAACAGCTTAAGGACAGTACAATCACACTTAAAAATATAGCCCAAGATGATTCTTTAGCTGAAGGTAGTGAAAATAGCTTGCTTTCCTCTCCTTCTGTGTCAACACCAGCTATGCCCGCGCAGGCGATGCCCAGTACATCTAGCGCACCAATTGCGATTACTATGCAACAGTTAGCAGCAGTAATGGATAATTCTATCGCAGCATTTTTATCCAAACTGCCAGCTTTCCTAGGAAGCGTGATTGCTCAGTTTTAAATACAGAAAATGAGCAAGTAGACGCAAAGGATAATTTATCTGTAGTGCCCTCACATCAATCTGACTTGGCGGTGAGGGAGGGCTTGTCTGAGGGAGAAATTTCTGACACAGGAAAAGTTTCTCAGCAGGCAGAGCCTGATACCATAGCATTTAAATTTAAGCTAGAACACCTCCGCGCTCTACTTAAGGAGGTCCTGGCTACTCTTGATGATTGTGACCCTTTGGTGGTCCCAGAAAAATTGTGTAAAATGGATAAATTCTTAGAGGTCCCAGTACACACTGATGCGTTTCCGATACCTAAGAGGGTGGCGGATATAGTGAATAAGGAGTGGGAGAAACCAGGTGTACCTTTTGTTCCCCCTCCTATATTTAAGAAAATGTTTCCCCATTGTTGACCCCAGAAGGGACGCGTGGCAGACGGTCCCTAAGGTAGAGGGGGCAGTTTCAAAGCTAGCTAAGCGCACAACTATAGCAATAGAAGACAGTGGCACTTTCAAAGATCCTATGGATAAAAAATTAGAAGGTTTATTTAAGAAAATTTTTGTTCAACAAGGTTTTCTTCTTCAACCAATTTCTTGCATTATTCCTGTAACCACTGCAGCTGCTTTTTGGTTTGAGGAATTAGAAAACTCGCTCCAGAAGGAGACTTCTTAGGATGAAGTCATGGATAGAATTCACGCCCTGAAGTTGGCTAATTCTTTCATTACAGATGCCGCTTTTCAGTTAGCTAAATTAGCGGCGAAAAATTCTGGTTTCGCAATAGTGGCGCGTAGAGCGCTTTGACTAAAATCGTGGTCGGCGGATGTGTCGTCCAAAACAAAATTGTTTAATATTCCTTTCAAGGTAAGACCCTATTCGAGCCAGAGTTGAAAGAAATTATTTCAGATATCACTGGGGGAAAGGGCCATGCCCTTCCACAGGATAGACCTTTCAAAAGTTAAAAATAAGTCTAATTTTCGTTCCTTTCGCAATTTCAGGAACGGACCGGCTTCTACCTCTACAGCCACTAGGCAAGAGGGTAACGCACCCCAGCCCAAACCAGCATGGAAACCATTGCAAGGCTGGAACAAGGGTAAACAGGCCAAAAAACCTGCTGCTGCTACCAAGACAGCATGAAGGGGTAGCCCCCGATCCGGGACCGGATCTAGTAGGGGGCAGATTTTCTCTCTTTGCTCAGGCCTGGGCAAGAGATGTTCCGGACCCCTGGGCACTAGAAATTGTCTCTCAGGGGTATCTTCTAGAATTCAAGGACTTTCCTCCAAGGGGAAGGTTCCACTTGTCTCGCTTATCTTTAGACCAGATAGAGAGACAGGCATTCTTACATTGCGTAGAGTACCTTTTAAAAATGGGAGTGATAAACCCAGTTCCAACAGCAGGACAAGGACTGGGATTTTACTCAAACCTGTTTGAAGTTCCCAAAAAGGAAGGAACTTTCAGGCCAATTCTGGATTTAAAGATCGTAGACCAATTACTCAGAGTTCCATCATTCCAAATGGAAACCATTCGGATTACCAGTTCGTGGCTCTTCCCTTCGGATTGGCCACTGCTCCGAGAATTTTCACAAAGGTGCTAGTGTCCCTTCTAGCGGTGCTAAGGCCAAGGGGCATTGCAGTAGCACCTTAACTAGACGACATTTAATACAGGTGTCGTCTTTTCACAAAGCAAGGGCTCATACGGACATTGTTCTAGCCTTTCTAAGGTCTCACGGGTGGAAGGTGAACATAGAAAAAAGTTCTCTGTCCCCGTTCACAAGGGTTCCCTTCCTTGGAACAATAATAGACTCGGTAGAAATGAAAATCTTTCTGACAGAGGTCAGGAAACTAAAACTTTTGAACACTTGTTGAGTTCTTCAATCCATTCCTCAACCCTCCATAGCTCAGTGCATGGAGGTAACAGGACTAATGGTTGCGGCAATGGACGTGGTTCCTTTTGCTCGAATTCATTTAAGACCATTGCAACTGTGCATGCTCAAACAATGAAATGGGGATTATGCAGATTTTTCTCCCCAGATTCAGATGGACCAGCAAACCAGAGACTCACTCCTCTGGTGGTTGTCTCAGGATCACCTGTCTCAGGGAATGAGTTTCCGAAGACCGAAGTGGATCATTGTCACGACCGACGCCAGCCTCTTAGGCTGCGGCGCGGTCTGGAAGTCCCTGAAGGTTCAGGGTCTATGGTCTCAGGAAGAATTTCTTCTCCCGATAAACATTTTGGAATTGAGAGCGATATTCAATGCGCTCCAGGCATGGCCTCAACTAGCGGAGGCCAAATTCATCAGTTTTCAGTCGGACAACTTGACGACTGTTGCATACATCAATCATCAGGGGGGAACAAGGAGTTCCCTGGCGATGAGGGAGGTATCCAAGATCATCAAATGGGCAGAGGATCACTCCTGCCATCTATCAGCAATTCACATCCCAGGAGTGGACAACTGGGAAGCGGATTATCTGAGTCTTCAGACTTTCCATCCGGGGGAGTGGGAACTCCACCCGGAGTTTTTTTGCTCAGCTGACCCAGCTATGGGGCATTACAGATCTGGATCTGATGGCGTCACGTCATAACTTCAAAGCTACACATTACGGGTCCAGGTCCAGGGATCCCAAGGCGACATTGGTAGATACCTTAGTAGCGCCTTGGTCGTTCAATCTAGCTTATGTCTTTCCACCGTTTCCCCTTCTCCCCCGGCTACTAGCCAGGATCAAGCAGGAGAAGGCTCCGGTAATTCTAATAGCTCCTGCGTGGCCACGCAGGACTTGGTATGCAGACCTGGTGAATATGTCACCAGGAAAATTTACCATAAGATATGGCGGAAATATCTTTGCTAGTGCGAATCCAAGGGTTACTCATGGAGTAAGATTAGGATTCCAAGGATACTATCTTTTCTCCAAGAAGGATTGGAGAAAGGTCTGTCAGCTAGTTCTTTTAAGGGACAGATATCTGCTCTGTCTGTTTGGTTACACAAGCGTCTGGCAGCCATGCCAGATATTCAGGGTTTGAAATTGTACAGGCTTTAGTCAGAATCAAGCCTGTCTACAGACCTGTGGCTCCTCCATGGAGTCTAAATTTAGTTATTTCAGTTCTTCAAGGGGTTCCGTTTGAACCTCTACATTCCATAGATATTAAGTTACTATCTTGGAAAGTTTTGTTTTTTTGTGGCTATTTCTTCTGCGAGAAGAGTTTCTGAATTGTCTGCTTTGCAGTGTAATTCACCCTATCTGGTGTTTCATACAGATAAGGTCGTTTTACATACCAAACCTAGTTTTTTTTCCAAAAGTGGTTTCCAATAATAATATCAACCAGGAAATAGTTGTTCCTTCTCTGTGTCCTAATCCAGTTTCTAACAAGGAACGTCTGTTACACCATCTTGATGGGGTTCGTGCTTTAAAGTTTTATCTAAAAGCAACTAAAGACTTCAGACAAACATCGTCCTTGTTTGTCGTCTATTTTGGCAAGAGGAGAAGTCAAAAGGCGACTGCGACCTCTCTGTCTTTCTGGCTGAAAAGCATCATCCGGTTGGCTTATGAGACTGCTGGAAGGCAGCCTCCTGAATGAATTACAGCTCACTCTACTAGAGCTATGGCTTCCACATGGGCTTCCAAGAATGAGGCTTCTGTTGAACAGATTTGTAAGGCAGCGACTTGGTCTTCAATGCATATGTTTGCCAAATTTTACAAATTCATTACTTTTGCTTCTTCGGAGGCTATTTTTGGGAGATTGGTTTTGCAAGCAGTGGTGCCTTCCGTTTAGGTTACCTGACTTGTTCCCTCCCTTCATCCGTGTCCTAAAGCTTTGGTATTGGTTCCCACAAGTAAGGATGAAGCCGTGGACCGGATACACCAATGTAGGAGAAAACAGAATTTATGTTTACCTGATAAATTTCTTTCTCCTACGGTGTATCCGGTCCACGGCCCGCCCTGGCATTTTGGTCAGGTTTAAATTTATTTTTTGTAAACTACAGTCACCACTGCACCTTATGGTTCTCCTTTTTCTCCTAACCGTCGGTCGAATGACTGGGGGGGCGGAGCCTGAGGGGAGCTATATGGACATCTCTGCTGTGTGCTCTCTTTGCCACTTCCTGTAGGGGAAGAGAATATCCCACAAGTAAGGATGAAGCCGTGGACCGGATACACCGTAGGAGAAAGAAATTTATCAGGTAAACATAAATTCTGTTTTTAGTATTATAGTTAGGGTAGGTTAATTATTAGTTTAATGTAGTTTATTTTAATTTTAGTATAATAGTTTGGGTAGGTTAATTAGTAGTTTAATATAGTTTAATTTAAATCTAAAGGTAAGTTTTAATTTAGTATAAGATAGGGATGAGTTAATATTTAATATAAAGTTAGTGGGTTGTTAGGTTTAGGGGTTAATAGGTTAATTTAGTTTATGGCGATGTGGGGGACTGGTGGTTTAGGGGTTAATAGGTTTAGTAAGTGGTAGTGATGTGGGAGGCCAGGAGTTTAGGGGTTAATACATTTATTTAATTGTGGTGGGCTCCGGGAGCGGAGGGATAGGGGTTAATACATTTATGGCTAGATTTAGAGTTTTGTCGGTAAGGACCCGCGTATCTAACGCTGGCTTTTTTCTGGCCGCACCTTTAAAATAACTCTGGTATTGAGAGTCCACAGAATGGCTGCGTTAGGCTCCAAAAAAGGAGCGTAGAGCATATTTAACGCAACTTCAACTCTCGATACCAGAGTTGCTTACGGAGGCGGCCAGCCTCAAAAACGTGCTCGTGCACGATTCCCCCATAGAAAACAATGGGGCTGTTTGAGCTGAAAAAAAACCTAACACCTGCAAAAAAGCCGCGTTCAGCTCCTAACGCAGCCCCATTGTTTCCTATGGGGAAACACTTCCTACGTCTGCACCTAACACTCTAACATGTACCCCGAGTCTAAACACCCCTAACCTTACACTTATTAACCCCTATTCTGCTGCCTCTGCTATCGCTGACCCCTGCATATTATTTTTAACCCCTAATCTGCCACTCCGTAAACCGCCGCTACTTACATTATCCCTATGTACCCCTAATCTGCTGCCCCTAACACCGCCGACCCCTATATTATATTTATTAACCCCTAATCTGCCCCCCACAACGTCGCCTCCACCTGCCTACACTTATTAACCCCTAATCTGCCGAGCGGACCGCACCGCTATTATTATAAAGTTATTAACCCCTAATCCGCCTCACTAACCCTATAATAAATAGTATTAACCCCTAATCTGCCCTCCCTAACATCGCCGACACCTAACTTCAATTATTAACCCCTAATCTGCCGACTGGAGCTCACCGCGATTCTAATAAATGTATTAACCCCTAAAGCTAAGTCTAACCCTAACACTAACACCCCCCTAAGTTAAATATAATTTAAATCTAACGAAATTAATTAACTCTTATTAAATAAATTATTCCTATTTAAAGCTAAATACTTACCTGTAAAATAAATCCTAATATAGCTACAATATAAATTATAATTATATTATAGCTATTTTAGGATTAATATTTATTTTACAGGTAACTTTGTATTTATTTTAACCAGGTACAATAGCTATTAAATAGTCAAGAACTATTTAATAGCTAAAATAGTTAAAATAATTTCAAATTTACCTGTAAAATAAATCCTAACCTAAGTTACAATTAAACCTAACACTACACTATTAATAAATAAATTAAATAAAATACCTATAATTATCTACAATTAAACCTAACACTACACTATCAATAAATACATTAAATACAATTCCTACAAATAAATACAATTAAATAAACTAACTAAAGTACAAAAAATAAAAAAGAACTAAGTTACAAAAAATAAAAAAATATTTACAAACATTAGAAAAATATTACAACAATTTTAAACTAATTACACCTACTCTAAGCCCCCTAATAAAATAACAAAGCCCCCCAAAATAAAAAAATGCCCTACCCTATTCTAAATTACTAAAGTTCAAAGCTCTTTTACCTTACCAGCCCTGAACAGGGCCCTTTGCGGGGCATGCCCCAAGAAGTTCAGCTCTTTTGCCTGTAAAAAAAACATACAATACCCCCCCAACATTACAACCCACCACCCACATACCCCTAATCTAACCCAAACCCCCCTTAAATAAACCTAACACTAAGCCCCTGAAGATCTTCCTACCTTATCTTCACCATACCAGGTTCACCGATCGATCCAGAAGAGCTCCTCCGATGTCCTGATCCAAGCCCAAGCGGGGGGCTGAAGAGGTCCATGATCCGGCTGAAGTCATCATCCAAGCGGGAGCTGAAGAGGTCCATGATCCGGCTGAAGTCTTCATCCAAGCGGGAGCTGAAGAGGTCCATGATCCGGATGAAGTCTTCTATCAACGGCATCTTCAATCTTCTTTCTTCGGGAGCCATCATCTTCCATCCGACGCGGAACATCCTCTTCTCCCGACGCCTACTAGCCGCATGACGGTTCCTTTAAATGACGTCATCCAAGATGGCGTCCCTCGAATTCCGATTGGCTGATAGAATCCTATCAGCCAATCGGAATTAAGGTAGGAATATTCTGATTGGCTGATGGAATCAGTCAATCAGAATCAAGTTCAATCCGATTGGCTGATTCAATCAGCCAATCAGATTGAGCTCGCATTCTATTGGCTGTTCCGATCAGCCAATAGAATGCGAGCTCAATCTGATTGGCTGATCGGATCAGCCAATCGGATTGAACTTGATTCTGATTGGCTGATTCCATCAGCCAATCAGAATATTCCTACCTTAATTCCGATTGGCTGATAGAATCCTATCAGCCAATCGGAATTCGAGGGACGAGGTTCTCTAAAGTAACAAGTAGGGCAATAAGAACACTGCAAGGCCGTAGGGTCTCTCTGTCCAAAACAAAATAGAAGCCCAACGTAAGCTTACAGTTGAAATATGTAAAAATGTAACTAAAAATAAAATGGAACTGAGAGTTTGTGCGATATACTAGAACAGTCAACATTTACATGCCAAAATTAGAAGTTTAGAACAATGCGGTCTGCAAATCTTGTGTAGCGGGGAGTATAGTGTTCAGAGTGGTGAAAATGTCTCATGGAAATCTCATCCGCTAAGACCACAAATAGAGCCAGGTGTTTGCAGTTAGTGTCCCCTTTACACACCATAGTATTGAGCCAGCTGACGTTACCCAATTCCCCTTCTAGAAGCAGTGCTGGAAGCATTAAATGTGCCCCATGCTGGGAGAGAAATAGCAACCGCCTCTGTATTAAGAGTGAGAGCTGCGGAAGGGAGAGGCCATACTCCAACATCGAGACAGGAGGCACCTAGTGTCATCGGGAGCCCTGCCGAGCAGTAAACTGCAGCTAGTTCTGGGTCATAGGGGGTGTCTGAGAAGTACCTTGCTGGGTATAAATTTGAAGTCATTCCGATTGTTCTCATATGGACTTGTGTTGAGAAGACAGCGGTGTAGGTATTGCGATGCCGAGCCGACTGTGGGCGATCCAGCCGATGCGACTCATATGGGGCCCGTCTCGAGTTCAGAAGCAGCTCCCTCTCATCCAATGTAAGTTGCTGTCTCTGGATCTCGGTCTGCCTCAGGCTCATGCCACTCTTAGCCTTGCTCTCCTCCCTTTGCACTCCCGCTACTGTGGGAGCGATGTGCCCATTGTCGGTTATGAAGGAATCCTCCTGTCTCCAGATCCGGATCGTCTTAGTGATACAATGTGCAGAGGGTTCAGCAGATGACACCAGGGGCCGCAAATCGCCATCTTGAGAATAGCAGCTATCACCGTGTGTACCGCAGGAGTCACGGATCTGCTGCGATAGCTGGATAAAGTGATAGTCCAGTCTGTCACCCAGGTCTTTAAGGAGTGAGAATAGTATGTTCTCCATTTCTTATTTACCGGGTTCTGTGTTAGTTGGCAGGAGAAGGGAGGTGGGGAGTAATTCACAATCGTAATGTTAGCTTTCTTGCGAGGTTGCTAGTGGTCCGTACCATGCGGTCTGTTGGTTGAAGGCTGTGCAGGCCCTGTATAGTGACGCCAGGTTATTACTATCCCACACCTCACTATTTCCCTTCTAGAAGTAATCAGTAGGCTTTATCCATATTAGGTAGGAATTTTAAGGCATTAATTCCATTGTTTGGTGCTCTTTTCTGATGTTTTCTGATATTCTTGTAAGGGAGCTCTAGAAGTTTGCGGCCATACTTGTCTGCGGCTAGCTCCACCCCCAGGGCATTTTTTTATTTTGGGGGGCTTTGTTATTTTATTAGGGGGCTTAGAGTAGGTGTAATTAGTTTAAAATTGTTGTAATATTTTTCTTATGTTTGTAAATATTTATTTATTTTTTGTAACTTAGTTCTTTTTTACTTTTTGTACTTTAGTTAGTTTATTTCATTGTAGTTATTTGTAGGTATTGTATTTAATTAATTTATTGATAGTGTAGTGTTAGGTTTAATTGTAACTTAGGTTAGGATTTATTTTACAGGTAATTTTGTAATTATTTTAACTAGGTAGCTATTAAATAGTTCTTAACTATTTAATAGCTATTGTACCTGGTTAAAATAAATACAAAGTTACCTGTAAAATAAATATAAATCCTAAAATAGCTATAATATAATTATAATTTATATTGTAGCTATATTAGGATTTATTTTACAGGTAAGTATTTAGCTTTAACTAGGAATAATTTATTTAATAAGAGTTAATTAATTTCGTTAGATTTAAATTATATTTAACTTAAGGGGGTGTTAGTGTTAGGGTTAGACTTAGCTTTAGGGGTTAATACATTTATTAGAATAGCGGTGCGCTCCGGTCGGCAGATTAGGGGTTAATGTTTGAAGTTAGGTGTCGGCGATGTTAGGGAGGGCAGATTAGGGGTTAATACTATTTATTATAGGGTTAGTGAGGCGGATTAGGTGTTAATAACTTTTTTATAATAGCGGTGCGGTCCGGTCGGCAGATTAGGGGTTAATAAGTGTAGGCAGGTGGAGGCGACGTTAAGGGCGGCAGATTAGGGGTTAATAAATATAATATAGGGGTCGGCGGTGTTAGGGGCAGCAGATTAGTGGTACATAGCTATAATGTAGGTGGCGGCGCTTTGCGGTCGGCAGATTAGGGGTTAATTATTGTAGGTAGCTGGCGGCGACGTTGTGGGGGGCAGGTTAGGGGTTAATAAATATAATACAGGGGTCGGCGGTGTTAGGGGCAGCAGATTAGGGGTACATAAGTATAACGTAGGTGGTGGTCGGCAGATTAGGGGTTAAAAAAATTTAATTGAGTGGCGGCGATGTGGGGGGGCCTCGGTTTAGGGGTACATAGGTAGTTTATGGGTGTTAGTGTACTTTAGAGCACAGTAGTTAAGAGCTTTATGAACCGGCGTTAGCCCAGAAAGCTCTTAACTACTGACTTTTTTCTGCGGCTGGAGTTTTGTCGTTAGATTTCTAACACTCACTTCAGACACGACTCTAAATACCGGAGTTAGAAAGATCCCATTGAAAAGATAGGATACGCAAATGACGTAAGGGGATCTGCGGTATGGAAAAGTCACGGCTGAAAAGTGAGCGTTAGAACCTTTTTTGACTGACTCCAAATACCGGCGGTAGCCTAAAACCAGCGTTAGGAGCCTCTAACGCTGGTTTTCACGGCTACCGCCAAACTCCAAATCTAGGCCTTAGTTAGTTGTGGCGGTGTTGGGGAGCGGTGGAATAGGGGTTAATACCTTTATTAGAGTTGCGGTGGGCTCCGGGAGTGGCAAGATAGGGGTTAATAACTTTATTTAATTGCGGCGGGGTTGGGGAGCGGCGGGATAGGGGTTAAACATTTAAGTATAGTGGCAGTGTTTAGTGACAGTATATAAATAAAGCTGGGAAAAAGCCGAATAGCAGCGAGATCGATGACTGTTAGTTAACAACAGTCCGTTGCTCATCGCCCCGTACTTGGTGCGCTGCTTTTTGACAGCTTTTTATAAAAATATGGAGAGCGTATTCAGGTCCGTGGCCGCTATGTTAGGCGATGTCAGGCAAGCGTATTGGTGCCATCGAATGCAGCACAATTGACGGCTTGATAAATAGGCCTCTATAGGTGAATCGCAACCGGTAAAGCAAATTCACTTCCTTTGTTGTGCAAATAGCGTAAGGAGTAGCGCATGCGCATTTCAAGTTGATGACAGAGTTCCAAGCACGGGAGCGTGCTGCTATACATTTACATGGGGCGCATGGTGAGGCTCTGATTGGCTAGAAGAGCTGCCACTCAAATAAGCATAATCAAAAATCGTAGAGAGAGGCTGCATTCATTGAGGTAATGTAGCAGGAATAAAACAAATATTATTTAGTGTACTGATGACTTTTGTAATAAATAAGCATATCGATATGCTAGTTAGGAGAAGACCTTTCCAAATATGTGGAGCAGTTTGTGCGAATTTACCATCACTTTAAGGACCAGGCTTAGGGGTAGATTTATGAAATGTCGGACAGACATGATTCGATGTGGCAATACCGCCCCCTGCACATTCGCGGCCAATCGGCCGCTAGCAGGGTTGTCAATCATCCCGATCATATCCAATTGGGATGATTGCTGTCCACCACCTCAGAGGTGGCGGATGAGTTAAGGAGCAACGGTCTTATGAATGCTGCTTCTTAACTTTTGTTTCTGGTGAGCCTGAAGGTTCATGCGGAAACAGCTGCATCTGCAGCATAATAAATCTAACCCTTGCACTTTCATAATCGTCCAAAAGGCTACCATTGTGTCTGATCCTTTTAAACTGGCCATATGGTGCATTATTTTTCCAAGGTAAATGATGATTACTCTTGTAATCTAAATAATTATTGCAATCCATGGTTTAAAATGATTAGTAGATATAATGTTCCCATTATTAGAAAAAGACACATATCAAAAAATATAATACACTCTTGATTTACCATACTAGAAAAGGATAAACCCATTTTTTGTTATTAATATGCTACACAAATTAATTGGCAGAAATTACCTTTCCATACAAATTGCAGATCATATGTAATGGCCATAGTATTCCAGGTGGGCCCAAAGCTGGAATTGTAGATATAATCTTGTTCAAATCTGCCCATATACAGATTGGCAAAGATCGGGGTGAACCTGGTAGCCATGGCCGTACCTCTAATCTAGAGATAGTACTGATCCTGGAACACAAAATAATTTTTATCCAGAATAAAGGCAATTAGTCATAATATGAACTGATTTTGCAGAGGAGGTAAACATAGGTCACCGTCTAAATAATCATTCACAGCTCTTAATGCCAAAGAGTGAGGGATATTTGAAAACAAAGAGTGCAAATTGCAAAAAAATCCAAATATAATCATCTGCAATTACCAAATTACCAAAACTTTGACATGAGGTCTGAAGAATCCTTAATGTACGAATCTAATGAAGATACATTATTCTGCAAAAAATGAATCAACATAACATGAATCCTTATCAGTCAAACTCCCAATACCAGCAGTAATAGGTCTTCCTGGGGGATTTTGTATAGGTTTGTGTATTTTGGGCAAGTGATAATAAGAAGTCCTGTTTGGTTTCTTATTGATAAGTTAATCTCTTTCTGATTTAGACACTATCCTTCTTTATATCCAAATTTCAAAATCCCACTTAAAACTTCAGAATAAACAGTAGTAGGATCATAACTAAATTGTTCATAAAAGATCTTATCATCAAGGATTCTCACCTCCCAAGGAGACCAAATCCCTTAGACCCCCATATTGCACCCCAACCCTAGAGACTTGCATTCATTGTGATTATCATCCAGGAAGGACAAAGAAATTACGTTTCTTGAGAGATTGACTGATTCTCTATCCACCATGTTAGAGAATTCTTTGTGTTTGGATCCAACAGGATTCTTTGAGAGAGCTGAGTGTAATACTTGCACCACTGATGTAGCATGCATAATTGTAGAGGTCTGATGTGAATCCGACCAAAGTGAATTGCGTTTGATGCCAGAATCATCAAACCTAAAACTTTTGTGCAAAGCAATACAGTAGAGTTGGAAATAGATTGAAATTTCACACATGCTGACTGTAGTATTTTCCTTTGCTCTATCAAGGAAAGTCTCATAGTCATTGAAACGATAATAACCCCTAGAAAAGAGACTCTGGTTTCAGGAGAGAGAGAACTCTTCAAAACATTGATACTCCAGTCCTGTCTGTGAAAAAACAAAAAAAAGCTTGTTGGTATGAGATATTGCTAAAGGTCAAGATGGAGCCTGTACCAAGATATCATCCAGGTAAAGAGCTACCAAAATACTTTGAGTACGGATTACAGATAAAAGAGTTCCCAGAACATCTGTAAAAATTCTGGGAGCGTTAGCCAGATCAAATGGAAGTGCTATAAATTGAAAACGTTTGTCCTGAAAGGCAAAATTATGGAATTGACGATGATCCTTGTGAATTCTTCAAATCTATTGTGGATATAAATTGCCCTTGTTGGACAAGGGAAAGAATAGTTCAAATTGTCTCCATTTTAAAATTAGGAACCCTGAGAAATTTTTTTATTTTCTTTTGATCCAGAATATGCCTGAAAGCACCCTCCTTTTTGGGAACTATGAACAGATTTGAATGTTGGCCTTGGCCTTGTTCTGAAATTAGAAGTGGAACAATCACTCCCATTATTTCCAGGTCTTGAACACAATGAAAAAAGGCTTGAGCCTTTTTTCCTGAAGCCTATTCCTGGGAAACTATGTTTAACACCCAAGGATCCTCAACACATTGGAACCAGGCCTTCCTGAAAAAGGTACAATCTTCATGTGGACATGGAAGAGGTAGCCAGCTTTTTTTTTTACTGTTTTGCCTTGGATCAATTTGAATTAGATTTCCATGAAGATCTGGAAGAGTCCTGTTTTTGTGAAGAGGAGAAAGCTTTTTGATTCCTTGATTGACCAAAAGAAACAAAAGTGATTGTAATATCTGTTTTTTTCCTTTAGATTTTTTTATCCTGAGGGAGAAAATAACCTTTTCCACCAGTTACTGTTGAAAAAATAGCATCTAAATCAAGACCAAAGAGAGTCTTTCTTTTGAAAGAGAGAGAGATGAGTCTGGATTTAGACACCATGTCTGCAGGCCAAGATTTAAGCCACAAGGCTCTTCTTGATAGCACAGATAATGCTTTTTCATTGAGCTTAATAATGTCTACAATAATATCACAGGCATAGGCATTGGCTACTCTAATAATTTTCAATTTATTGAAGACCTCTTCATCCACAGAAACATCTGAAATTTGGTCAGATAAACTATCACACCAAAGAGTACAAGCCGCAGCTACACAGGCTATACTGATAGCTGGCTGAAATAAATAACCTGCTTAAAGAAAAGCCTTTTGATAAAAAGACTCTCATTTTCTATCTGTGGGGTCTTTAAAGGAAGTACTATCTTCCAAAGTAGTGAAACAGCCAGAGTGAAAATGGCACTATCCACCTTCGGAATAGATTCCTAAAGCTACACCACACTTAAAAGTAGAAGACAAATTAAAAAGTAATACCTGGCTCTGGCCACTTTGGTTATTAATTAAGACATCAGGCACCAAGGACAGGTAAAACCGCTGGAGACTTGACAGAAAGTTTAAAAATTAAGTCCAATTTCTTGACAGATTTATCTTGAGACTTGAGAGTGCTGGACTCCTAAAGTGTCTAAATCCTCCCTTAAAAGGGTATGTTAAATGTTCCAGTTTGAACATAAAAGAGAAAGATTCCTCATCCTGCTCATCCAGGGACTCCTCATCATCCGACAGTAGTTCACTTTCAGAACACAAATCTGAAGCATTAGATAGTAGTAATTGATTAGCAAATCTGATCTTATGAGTTCAGTGTGACTAGATAAATCAAAAGTAGGTTGTTAGATACTTATGCTTACTTGGAGGGGGCATGGCCGCCAAAATATCAGAAACAGTAGAGCGTATATAATCTGTCAAATCTAGAGATAAATCAGATGAACTCCCTTTAACTATACAAACAGAGGGAGGACAAACTCCTTTATAAGCAAAGACAGAATTAGACTGCTTAGTCTGCATAAAGTTATCCATACATGGAGAACAAATTTGAGCTTGAGGAGTTACAGAAGCTGGCTTGCAAATAAACACATGTTAATGTATGAAACAAATTATCTGTAGATCTGCTTCTAAAGGATCAGAAATACATGAAGATGGTGCAGTTCTAGATTGCTCCATCTTACAAATAAAGGCAAATAAGTTGACAATTGTACAACAATTAAATGCTTAAAACAATCTGTAATATATAAATATAAATACAGTATAACCAGGTGACAAAGAAATAACAGTGAATAGAGATTTTAACAGTAAACCGGTATATACAATTGAGCAAATATGTCAGTAATGTCTGAGAACAGGTTATGTCATAAGCAATAAGCAATAAACAATAAAAAAAGAACCCCCTTATAACAAAAACTTGCACACAGAGAAAAATCTTGAGACTCTTACCCCTACCACACAAAGAAAAAAAACCCAGTAGAGACACAAGAGAAAATGGACTCTTTACCTTAGCAGCACTGCTAACGGATGCGTATTTAGCACTAACCTGACTCGAGAGCGCAAGCCGGGAGCAAGTAGTGCTAAAATCACCTGCATAATCAAGTGGGGCGCAAAAAAAGTTGAGTTCATGAGAATTATATAACTCTCCGAAAGTAAAGCCACAGCGTGTAAAAACTGCCATTAAGAGCGTAAAAGTAAAAAGTAGTAACATTTAAATAAAAACACAGGATGTTTCAAATAAAAAGTGTGCATATAAATAATATAAATAACTGTTGATAAAAACCCTTATCTCCATTAAAGTGTATGGAGAATTTTTTAATTAACACCAATTTCCAAACTTTGTAGAAACGGGAATGCTGGTATCCGCACTGGCCAATGTATACTCCCAATTTTAGAGGAAACAATGGGAACAATACCCCAAAGCCCAATTTTTGGCGTAATAAACCACACTTCTTTACTCCCCCTTACTTACGCAATAGTGGAATACAGGAAATGAAAGCTGCACACACACACCTAATTTTAGGGACCAAAATAGATTTGAGGTATTGGCTGATACTGTGCAACATCATAATACCAGAAGTGATTGGAACACACAGCTGGCCAAACCAAAAGGGAATTTTTCACATGAATAGAACACATGTGAATAAACAATGGGAGGAAAATAGAAGCAATGGTCACCAATTGCATTTTTTTAGACCTTGCCGTGCCACCCCAGGGACGACATCACAGTGTAAAAGAAGGAAGGATTCCACAAATTGAAACCAAAGAACAACACCAGGAAAAAGAAGAAGAGGAAGCGGGGATCAAGAGGGGATAGAAATGTTAAAAAAACAGATATAAAAAGAATGAGATAGAACGCAATAAGGCTAATATCTTTAATCTCTCTAGTACAACTCTAGGTAACACTGAAATAAATCTTTTGTCCAAAGGCCTTCATTTTGCCCCTAAGTCTGCACCAGACAGGTTTCAGACCTATATTATATTCAGAAATATGTATGTAATTTGACATTAAAGAGATATTTCATCAAGAGTACTCAACACATCAGACCAACCCAACAATTCCTCAATAGCTCTGATTATCAGACCATTGGAGTTTTTAATATCTTAAATGACGCTATGCTAAGCCTTAATACCCAAGCATCAGGGGAGGACTCACTAGGAAACCTATTAGATCTATCCATTCACGATTTAGGTTCTACCATCGAACACAGTCATTTCAAAAGAAAGTCTTCCTTCTAACCATATTCAGCACAGGGAGAATTTATTAACACATTTAACAAATTGGTATGTAGGGACTTAACAAAACTATGGGAAAAGAAAAAAAAGCAATGGGTCACTAAATACAATGACAACTTAACCTTTGAAGAGAGAAAGACATTACATTTTTTACAGAATAATAGAGATATTGTAATTAGGGCAGCAGATAAGGAGGGGTGGGGTAGTCATTCAGAATCGCTCTGACTATTTAGAAGAGGCAATTAAAATATAGAGTGACACAAACACATATAAAAAGCTTCATTTTGATCCTACAATCAAATACAAGAAGTAACTTAATAGTATATTGAAATACACTAAAAATGACAGTATTCTTAACTCTGACGAGTTCAACTTCTTATTAGAAATCTACCCCACTGTACCAACTTTTTACCATTTGCCTAAAGTACACAAATCTCTGACTAAGCTGCCCGGCCGACCTATCATAAGCTCCTTAACCAGTAATCTTTCCATTTATATTGACCACTATCTAGAACCGATTGTGAAGTCCACTAAAGCTTATCTTAGGGATACTATGCACACTATACATATTTTTGAAGGGATAGAATGGCAGGAGGACATTATGTGGATCACTTGTGATGTGTCTTCCTTGTACACATGCATTCCACATAATCTAAGAATAACAGCAGTTCAAGAAATATTAGAAAAAGGTAATATGTCTCAGATACACTTACATTTCATCATAAAAGGTATACATTTCATATTGAACCACAATTACTTTACTTTTGAACAACAGTTCTATAAACAGACACAAGACACAGCGATGGGGACAACTTTTGACTCATTCTATGCCAATATTTATATGCATAATTTTGAAGAAAACTACATCTGGAACAATAACCCATTTTCAGAAAATCTTATAAGATATTTCCTGTACATTAACGATATTATCATCATTTGGAAAGGTCCTGAATCAGACTGTATAAAGTTTATTCAACACATAAACAGCAACAACCGTAACCTTAATTTTGTCTCTAAATCAAGTCGAATTTTTAGATCTACAGCTTTTCTTTGATGAGAACAAAAGAGTAGCGGTCAAAAACTATCGTAAACCTGCTGACAAAAATGGGTTTCTTAATGCCCAGAGTGGACATCTACCAAAATGGAAGACAAACAAACCCCTGGGCCAATATCAAAGGGTCAAAAGAAACTGCACAAGGGAAAGCAATTACACCAAGGAGGCATTATTACTAGACCAGAGGTTTATAGAAAAAGGTTATGACATAAACACTATAGGGAGAGCCAAACACAGGGTCCATGAAATGAATAGAGACGCACTTCTAAAACCTAAAGAAAATACTAACGTATGTAAATAATAATGTGATTCATCACAACCTTCAACCAGGGGAGTAGAGACATTCATAATATCCTTAAAAAACACTGGGGAACCCAAAAAGCAGACCCTATCGTGGGCGATTCCCTAGATGACAAACCCCTGGTTATTTACAGAACAAATATGGATCTAAAAAATATCTTGGCCCTACAAAACTACGTAGCGTAATCGACAAATGCCACGATAAACCTATTAACTGGTTACAACAAAAAACAGGCACATTCAGATGTGGGGTAGCAAGATGTGGTATGTGTAGTCAAATAGAAAAAGGGGATACTTTTTGTAATTTTAATAGGTCCAAAACATTCAAGATCAAATACAAAAGTCTATCGCATAGATTTAGAGTTTTGTCGGTAAAGACCCGCGTAGCTAACGCAGCTTTTTTTCCTACCGCTGCTTCCAAACAACGCTGGTATTTAGAGTTGTCTGAAGGGCTGCGTTAGGCTCCGAAAAGGGTGCGTTGAGCCGATTTTACCGCCACTTCAACCCTCAATACCAGCGTTGCTTACGGTAGCGGTAAGCTGGCAAAACGTGCTCGTGCAGGATTACCCCATAGGAAACAATGGGGCAGTTTGGCCTGAAAAAAACCCTAACACCTGCAAAATAGCAGCGTTAAGCTCCCAATGCAGCCCCATTGTTTCCTATGGGGAAACAGTTTCTAAGTCTGCACCTAACACCCTAACATGAACCCCGAGTCTAAACACCCCTAACCTTACACTTATTAACCCCTAATCTGCCGACTCCGCTATCGCTGACACCTGCATTACACAATTAACCCCTAACCTGCCGCTCCGGACACCGCCGCCACCTACATTATCCCTATGAACCCCTAATCTGCTGCCCCCAACATCACCGACACCTACATAATATTTATTAACCCCTAATCTGCCCCCCCCAACATCGCTGCCACCTAACTACAATTATTAACCCCTAATCTGCCGACCGGACCTCGCCGCTACTATAATAAATGTATTAACCCCTAAAGCTAAGTCTAACCCTAACACCCTGCTAAGCTAAATATAATTTTAATCTAACAAAATAAATTAACTCTTATTAACTAAAGTATTCCTATTTAAAACTAAATACTTACCTGTAAAATAAACCCTAATATAGCTACAATATAACGAATAATTATATTGTAGCGATTTTAGGATTTATATTTATTTTACAGGCAACTTTGTATTTATTTTAACTAGGTACAATAGCTATTAAATAGTTAATAACTATTTAATAGCTACCTAGTTAAAATAATTACAAAATTACCTGTCAAATAAATCCTAACCTAAGTTACAAGTAAACCTAACACTACACTATCATTAAATTAATTAAAGTAGCTACCAATACCTACAATTAAATACAATTAAATAAACTAAACTAAATTACAAAAAAAAAACACTAAATAACAGAAAATAAAAAAATATTACAAGAATTTTAAACTAATTACACCTAATCTAAGCCCCCTAATAAAATAAAAAAAAACAAAATAATAAAAGTCCCTACCCTATTCTACATTACAAAGTAATCAGCTCTTTTACCAGCCCTTAAAAGGGCTTTTTGCGGGGCATGCCCCAAAGTAATCAGCTCTTTTGCCTGTAAAAAAAAATACAACCCCCCCAACATTAAAACCCACCACCCACATACCCCTACTCTAGCCCACCCAAAGCCCCCTTAAATAAACCTAACACTACCCCCCTGACGATCTCCCTACCTTGAGTCGTCTTCACCCAGCTGGGCTGAAGTCTTCATCCTATCCGGGCAGAAGAGGACATCCGGACCGGCAGACATCTTCATCCAAGCGGCATCTTCTATCTTCATCCATCCGGAGTGGAGCAGAGCCATCTTCTTCCAAGCCGACGCGGATCCATCCTCTTCAACCGACGCCTACTCACCGAATGAACGTTCCTTTAAATGACGTCAGGATTCTATTAGCCAATCGGAATTAAGGTAGGAAAAATCTGATTGGCTGATTCAATCAGCCAATCAGATTGAGCTCACATTTTATTGGCTGATCGGAACAGCCAATAGAATGCAAGCTCAATCAGAATTG
Source organism: Bombina bombina (assembly GCF_027579735.1). Lineage (NCBI taxonomy): Eukaryota > Metazoa > Chordata > Amphibia > Anura > Bombinatoridae > Bombina > Bombina bombina. The sequence goes on along the minus strand of NC_069504.1, from coordinate 486,087,556 downwards.
GCTGATTCCTACCTTAATTCCGATTGGCTGATAGAATCCTATCAGCCGATCGGAATTCGAGGGACGCCATCTTGGATGATGTCATTTAAAGGAACCTTCATTCGGCGAGTAGGCGTCGGTTGAAGAGGATAGATCCGCGTCAGCTGGGAAGAAGATGGCTCTGCTCCGCTCTGGATGGATGGATGAAGATAGAAGATGCCGCTTGGATGAAGATGTCTGCTGTTCCGGATGTCCTCTTCTGCCCGGATAGGATGAAGACATCTGCCGGTATGGATGTCCTCTTCTGCCCCATCGGATGAAGACTTCGGCCGGCTGGGTGAAGACGACTCAAGGTAGGGAGATCTTCAGGGGGGTAGTGTTAGGTTTATTTAAGGGGGGTTTGAGTGGGTTAGAGTAGGGGTATGTGGGTGGTGGGTTTTAATGTTGGGGGGGGTTGTATTTTTTTTTACAGGCAAAAGAGCTGATTACTTTGGGGCATGCCCCGCAAAAAGCCATTTTAAGGGCTGGTAAAAGAGCTGATTACTTTGTAATGTAGAATAGGGTAGGGACTTTTATTATTTTTTTTTATTTTTTTTTATTAGGGGGCTTAGATTAGGTGTAATTAGTTTAAAATTCTTGTAATATTTTTTTATTTTCTGTAATTTAGTTTAGTTTATTTAATTGTATTTAATTTTAGGTATTGGTAGCTAATTTATTGAATTAATTTAGTGATATTGTAGTGTTAGGTTTAATTGTAACTTAGGTTAGGATTTATTTGACAGGTAATTTTGTAATTATTTTAACTAGGTAGCTATTAAATAGTTATTAACTATTTAATAGCTATTGTACCTAGTTAAAATAAATACAAAGTTGCCTGTAAAATAAATATAAATCCTAAAATAGCTACAATATAATTATTTGTTATATTGTAGCTATATTAGGGTTTATTTTACAGGTAAGTATTTAGTTTTAAATAGGAATACTTTAGTTAATAAGAGTTAATTTATTTTGTTAGATTAAAATTATATTTAATTTAGGGGGGTGTTAGGGTTAGGGTTAGATTTAGCTTTAGGGGTTAATACATTTATTATAGTAGCGGCGAGGTCCGGTCGACAGATTAGGGGTTAATACTTGAAGTTAGGTGGCGGCGACGTTGGGGGGGCAGATTAGGGGTTAATAAATATTATGTAGGTGTCGGCGATGTTAGGGGCAGCAGATTAGGGGTTCATAGGGATAATGTAGGTGGCGGCGATGTGCGGTCGGCAGATTAGGGTTTAAAAATATTTATTATAGTGGCGGCGATGTGGGGGGACCTCGGTTTAGGGGTACATAGGTAGTTTATGGGTGTTAGTGTACTTTAGAGCACTGTAGTTAACAGCTTTATATACCGGCGTTAGGCCATAAAGCTCTTAACTACAGCCTTTCCATGGGCGTTAGGAGTCTTGTTGGTAGAGGGTCTACCGCTCACTTCAGCCAAGACTCTAAATACCAGCGTTAGGAAGATCCCATTGAAAAGATAGGATACGCAATTGGCGTAAGGGGATCTGCGGTATGGAAAAGTCGCGGCTTGAAAGTGAGCGGTAGACCCTTTCCTGGCTGACTCTAAATACCAGCGGGCGGTCAAACGCAGCGTTAGGACCCCTTAACGCTGCTTTTGACGGCTAACGCAGAACTCTAAATCTAGGCGTATGTAATTCAACATATGTAGTTTATCACCTGACTTGCAACTGAAATTTGATCTATGTGGGAACATAAGAGACATATAAGAACCCGTTTTAATGAACATATTAATATTTCAAAAGGACTCACAACACATAGTGTATCCGAACACTTTCGCATTTTACATAATTCAAACCCTGATAGTCTAAAAATTAAGGTAATAGGCTGGATACCACCTAACAAATTCAACAATAGATTACTTGCCCTAAAACGCAGAGAGACATTCTGGATACACCAGTTAGACTGTATGCACCCACAAGGGTTAAACAGGGAACTAGATCTTCAGGCTTTTATGGAAATCAGTTTAATTGTTTCAGTTTATAGTTAATTTTTTTCTGTTTATAGTTTAATACAAGTGCTTGCATGAATTTGTTTTTAATAATTTTTTTATCCATTAACTGTAACGCTATTCTCTGTTTTATCTTATATTGTTATTTTATATTGTGTTTTATATTGTGAATTTCGTTTTCGTACTTTGCAAATATTTTGATTTTTATTCTTCATTGAATTTTTACAGATCAACATCTGAGTATGTAGGAACTAAATCCATTATTGTCACAAAGTTTTGTTAAAATCTTATACTAAGATATAGGTGCACTTACTATGCAGATATTAAATTTTGCTTTTAATATGTTTGTAACAACATTTTACACTGAATGTGCTATTTATATGCTTAATGTGAACTTTTTGCTCTAGTAACGTTCCAAATAGAACACCTGTGTCTGTTCTCAACCTCTCTTGAATTTAATAGAGGGGGCGTGAACAGGTGCAGGATTGGTCATCAAGGTAAAGCAACTAAAGATTGTTGGGCATTGTCTGTATATTCACCTCTTGAGAAAGTCAGATTGCATAATGACGAAACGCGTAGAGAACTTTAGAGAACTTTGTAACACTCTACCGGACTTGCTGAACAAATACTTCCAGTGTACCTTCGCTCACATTTGGTTCACTACAGCTATGGGGGAGGAGGATCACATAGAAACTTCATAACCCAGTACAGACCGGAGTGGATATATGTTTACATGCATTCATTGCTTTTAAATCTTGTAAGTGTTCATTTGTCTGTTATGCGCACTTATGTTTATTAAATGATCTGCACCTAGTTGGGTTGCGCTTGTCTCTCTTTTCTTCTTCAATTTCCAAACTTTACCACCTCAATGGAAACTAGGCCTAAGGCTTGTTCTGACGAGCAAAAACCCAGAAAAAAAACTGTTATTGCTTGAGCGCAAAAGTTTGCACTTTCAAATTTATTTATATTATCAAATTTCTCATGTTATTCATTGCACAGCATTTCTTGGTTGGTAGTGTGCACTTTTTGAAGCACTATATGGCAGCATTTTTGCATCAATGCTTTTAAAAATGTTATAAACTTTTAATGTACTAGATGGCAGCAGTGTTTGCATAAATTACATCATTGTCAAAAGCATACTTGCCAAATTGCTGCCCTATAGTGCTTTAAAAGTATATAACATTTTTAAAAGAATTGATGCAAACCAATTGCCATATAGTGCTCAAAGCAGGTTATCAACCAAAGTATGCTCTTCAACAAAGGATACCAATAGAATACCAAGTAAATTTTGTAACATAAGTAAATTGGATTATTATTTTTATTTTATTTTTTTAATTTGTATGCTGTTTCTGAATTGAGGAAAAAAAGAATTTGTGTTTCATATAATTTTAACAAAAAAGTAATCTGCTCCAAGACTAGGGCAACATTTTCTAAAAAGAGTGCCACATGTGACAATATATCATAAAATAAGATGAATTGAACTCACAAAACCGGAGCATGTAAAGGAGTTATAGACAAATTCTTACACTGCCCCAGCTGACTGATACCAGGCAAATCCAGTCACCGTATAATCTTAAGTATGCTTTGTTGCAACAGAATAGCTTATATAATAACTTCCGGCAGACATTTAAGTTTAAACGTAAAAAATATTTATTATTCTTATTATTCAATTTAATATTCTTAGTATTAAAAACACATAGCAACTTGATTTCTGTTACCAGAAACTTCCATGTTATTTACCAGATGGACATTTCTAGGTAGGAATTACATCCTACAGCAGGAAGAAAGCTTCAAATCAAAAACAAAAACATAAGGACTGATGCCCTACCTGATAGTTACAACCCCTTTAACTCAAACTGAATAATGACTTCAAATAAAAACACAGACACAGAGAGATGGGTATAAGACGATATTATGGTCACGTTTATTTAACCATTTAAATAAACCAGACTTTAAGAAGTCATAATAATATATTAAACATTAAACCAGTGGTGGCATTCAAGGCCTAGCAATTTTAACCCCATATAGCTAGAGGTCGAGGCCAAGTGTTCTTGGAATTGAAAAGTGTGGAGGGGGAAGCCCCAATGAGGTTCTGCCCCATTTCGTCTAGGAGGCGTAGATGTCCTAAGGGATCTTCAGCCAGCAGTCCCGGGGGGTGGGGTACCCCCAGGGCATGACCTGGGGACATCACCCTGCCCATTAGCCCGACTGTCACACCTATGGACTTGGCCCTCAGATTTTTATGGCCAGGACCTCCCGCCAAAAAGAGACAGACTTTACTATGTAAAGGCGGCCTCTTGCCGCCACCAAACTAAATATGAGTAACGTAAGCCCTTTTGAAGCCTGCCAGGAAGATCAACAGCCCTTCTTCATATAGATGTACTACATTATGGCGATAGAGATGTTTCCTATCAGCTGAGATCTGTTCGTGGCTGACCACAAAACCTTCTGCAGCCATGATAGCTCTCCCCAGTTCTCTGTTCACCTTCTTTCTAACCCTATATGCTGTTTTGGGTGTTGATATATATCTCCACTGTAACCAAGGAATAATGTTGGACCAGCCCAACCTTACTCCTGGAAAAGTGGCACAAATCCATCTTACTTCAGACCTCATTATGTTAATCAGGTTTAACGTTGATGCAGTCCCTAGATCGTTACCCGCCATATGGAGAATAACGTGGGGTTGACCCCATCTTTGCTTAACATCCTAGAGGAGGGGCGGTAAACCATTCTATTGTAAGCCTCTATGACCCAACCATCTCATAAAGCCCTCGTCACCGGAAGCCCCAGTTGCTGCCCATCAGGAAGGGAGATTGCCCTCAAGGCTGCCCAGTGCACATAAGAGTGCCCCACGATCCACACTTGTGTGGGGCCCCTGATAGTACCTAAATCAGAATAAAACAGTTATGAACAAGAAACTTGCATATCGGCTGCTAGGCACCCTGAGATACAAATGTTTACCCGTTTCCATTGCTACTAATCATCTGTTGGGGACGCACATATAATTTGTATCTTTGGGAACTTCACCTCACTAAACCCTTGATAGAATCTGCCTGCCAACCTAATGCAGTCGCACTGGTGGCGGACCCGATGCAGAAGGAATGGGGAGAGATCCTATTCAGGCCAGCTGCTACCACTGCTTTCCTCAAAACCACCGCAAACTGAAATTATGACAGGTTTACCCCCATCTGCGTGCACCAACAACTGTGAAGATGTGGGCGGGCGCAGCACCATGAATGCCCAAGACAATCACACCGGACACGCTCCTGACGCTGACTAACTAAGGGTCAACCATGAGCCCTTTCCCTCCTGATCAGTCTTGGAGCGGGGGATGAAAAGCAGCATGCTATTCCCTGCCCATCTGATGTGGGTGGTTTGAATTACCGTTCTCACTGCAAGTTTGGAGGACGCTACTAGCTCCCCTGGCCGAAGAGCCCCAAAAAATGTGAGTGTAAACGTGCAGCGAAACAGAGCCCTTTTGTAGTCCTCTGTGCACACTGATTCAAGTGCTCCTAACAATTTATCTAATCGCGGTAAAGTGACAGGTTCATGGGCATCGGGGTGCCTGTGTTGTAATCTACCCCATCCCTTAAGGATTTGCCTAACCATAAACCATTTAGTGACATTTGGATGCTCTAGCAAATTGCTGATAAAGGAGATTGCTGCAAGTTTGCTTGACACTGCTCCCTTCCTAACCTTCTGCACATTTAGACTAGCCATCAAATCCAGAAACAATACCTATGGTCCTTCTGCCATCAAGGCACCATGTGATATGCAGTAGCCCTTCCATTTCAGCCAATTTTGTGTATAAGCTTACCATGTAGCCAGAGCCAGTGACGCTCGGACTAGGTGCTGGAAGGAGTTCCATGCCCCGCCAACTCCCAAAGAGAAGGGGGATAAGGTAACCCATTTTTCCTTCCATATGGTGCTAGCCTATAAAACTGCTCCCACTGAAATCTTGACAGCGTGTCCGCCAGGGTGTTATTCGCCCCAGGGTCATGCTTGGCAGTGAATTCAATGTTGTACTGCAAGCATCTCAACACCAGGTGTCTGATGTAATGAACCAAGACTGGAGAAGTAGCCAATAGCCTGTTGATAGAAAAAAACAACGCTAGCCTTGTTGGTCCATAATACTATGAAGCGGTTTTGCAGCACTGGACCCCATAGTTCTATCGCTATGACGATGGAGAATAGTTCAAGCAATATCAGGTCCTTAGTTAGCCCTCCTTGAACCCATGTCATGGGCCAGGGTTCAGCACTCCAGTCTCCTTCCAGGTATGCCCCATAGCCAAAGGCATCAGCAGCATACGTAAATAGGTGCATAGTCTGGCTAGACGCTTGCGGGGAGCGCCAAAGACCGACTGCAATTCCCTAATGCTTATTGACTGTGCTGATGCTACTCCTGTGGCTGCAGCAAGCATTTCCTGGACTTTTTCCTCGGGGAGACGACAGAGCCTTGTAACAATGTCTATCTCTATGCCCATGAATGATAACCTGGTGCAGGGACCGTGGGTTTGTCCTCTGCAAAGGGAACCCTGAAGTCATGCATCAAGCAATGCATCACTGTCATCAGACTAGTGCACTCCTGCGAATCAGCGCTGCCCACCAGCAGGAAGTTGTCAAGGTAGTGCGCGACTGACGCCCCCCCCCCCCCAGCTGCTGTGACCACGGCCCAATGCAAAAACTAACTAAATACTTTGAAGTAAGCAAGATATTGAGCATCCCATCGGGAGACATTTGTCAATATAGTAGTTACCTTTAAATTTGCAACCCATCAGTCCGAACAATGACAGGTGTATGGGTAGCAACCTGCATATTCTATATCGAGCTTGGCTATCAGCACCCGTGGCCCTGCTTCTCTGACAAGCTCTAATGCTTGGTCGAACAATTGGTACCGGACCAAACTAATGTCTGGGTCAATGGTATCATTCACAGACCTGCCCTTCGGATAGGACAGGTGCTGTATGAGTCGGAATTTCCTGGGTTCCTTCTTAGGGACCACCCCCAGTGGGGAGATCACCAAAGAAGGAAGCAGAGGCTCTGAGAACGGGCTTGCAAAGCGGCCTAGTGAGAGTTCCTTTGTTAACTTAGATCTGACCCCCTAAGAATTCATAAGCTGACTGTAAATTCCTGTGTGTCAAGGATCCCAGAATCACCCCTTGTGTAGGAATTTGAAATCCCTCCCTGATCCCCTCTAAAAGTAGGCTAGCAGTCTCCCCATCCGGATAGGCTGCCAACCATGGCCTAATTGCGGCCAACCTCAGTGGTGTTGGAGCCCTTCTGGCTAGCCCCTCCTTTTTGGGCTCCCCGAGCAAGCAGCTAGTTTCCTTTTTGGGCAGCCTGTGCCGTGGTGTTGTCCGCCGCAGTACATGCAAGCGTGGGGAAAGGAGCAGGACACCCCTTTATCACACTGTCTCTCGTTGTACCACCAACATTCCCTCCCCCTGTGCCTAAAAGAACCTTGTTGTTTAGCAAACCACAGGCGTGGGGCCGGGCCCACAGACGCACCTTTTTCATAGGTCCAAATCTTTAATCCTGAAGTTTAGGATTGGGTTTCCCACCCTCTTGTGTCTGAACTCGATATTGTAGGATCTCCACATCCCCTCCCCGAACCTATTGTATATATATATTCTATAATATCAGTGTTTTTTATGATATCTAAGGCTGCCTCGAGTCTTTGCGCCAAATAGCAGGAGGCGAAGACTCTAAAGCAGCGCCGCCACTCCTCAAAGGTGTCCGGTCGCTGTACATTTTTAGGGCCTGTTCCATCCTCACTGCGCTCTTTTTCCCTATAATCATTCACAGACAGCGCAAACATTTTCACATATCAGTGGTCCCTGATCTTGCTCACTGTTTTTGCTTTGATATTGCGCATGAAGTGGAGGAATCTTACAGGGGTATGAGTCACCTTGTACTGCTACACTTCTGGCGCTGACTGTATTATCTGCGCTTGACTGACCTTCCGCGGCCGGCGCTGCTAGTCCGGACACCACCGTTGAGGTTGTGGGAAACGTACAGGTTGTCGAGTGTCCTGGGGACATTAAACCCCCAATGGCCTCCCTACCCTGGCTTCGGTCCGCTACTAGCAACTTCAGCATGCTGAACATGCGCCTCTGCCCTTTACTATTCAGGCCTAGTCTCTTGCCCCTATCTGAATCTAAGTCTGAACTAGAGTCCCCACTTAATGTGTGTGAGAGGTGCAAGGAGGATGGCTCACCAGCTGCAGAAGTTGTCAGTCCTCCGCCAGCTGTAGCTGATTTCGTCACTCTTTCCATAGGCATGTCTGCAGGGGCCATTCCAGCACCCTCTCTTGTGTTGTTGTGGAGTGGCGTCGAATTACGCAATGGCGTGGATGTCCCAGCGACATCTTAGACTTACATTGTTCCCTGTGGAGGATAAAGGAGAGGGGAGCCAGCTGATAGTGAACCCCGCCCACGTCCGTGGGAAGGGGTAGACATCTTAGGCCCTGCTCTACGTTCTCAATCACATCTGATGCAGCCGCATCATAACTATCCTCACTCACTCCCACATCCATGGCTTGTTTCCTCTGGGGAATTGTGCATGGCCGGTGACTTGCTAACTATAGCTTGTTTAGGGGCTCCATAACTGCCCCCGGGGCTTATTAACTGCCCCACAGCTACGTACATACATACCGGTCCTGTCCACACTCATACCCCCATCCCATACTGCAGCCCTTGGGTTAGTCCCCCAGCAATTCATTCAGTATGCCCCTGAAGTGATCCTTTCTGACCTTCCTGATACGTGCTACCACCACGACCCTTTTTTATCAATACCGTTCTTGCACCCTTAGTTGCTTGTAAAGAGCATTGCACAGTGTAGCCGCCCCCGGATACCCCCCACTCCTGTGGACAGGGCACCGCTTCTCCTCTTCCTCACCATTGTCGCCTTCGCAGCCGGTCCCGACGCTCCTGATCCATGCGCATCCCTTCCGGAAGTGATGTTATGCATATAAGGCCTTGGGAGTGCGTGACCGGAAGCGGGGGCGGCTAACGTCATGCTGCTGCGTGCGGCGAACATGCGGTACTTGCGGGGGCCTAAGCTAGACTGCACCCCCACTGACCCATCCCCCGCTGGTGCCAGACCCCTGACCCAAGCAGGCCCGATAGGCCCACTCGAGACTGAGGGCCCAACGGCCTGGGGATCACTGTCGCCGACAAGGCCACGAAATAGGCCTATGACTGCCACCGCTGTCTCCTGGGAAAGCCCAGAGGATGTTAGGGCTCCAAATACCTGCTCTAAGCTGGGGGGCACTGTCAATTATATAATAATATATAATATAATAATCCCAAACAGTTAAGGATCCAAGATTGCAGCTGCATCAGACATTTGCTTATTGAGTTTCCGGGAACTTTCAGACACGTTTGAAAACAGTGTCACTTTTTTTCTATCACTTTCTTTGATCCCTTTGGAATAATCTTAATTAGAGGCAGCACGCAGCAACTTGACAAGGAAGAAGTGTAATTAGAAAGTAGGCTGGGAGACAGGAGCTGTTTGGGTGCGGGGGATGCTGTAGTGATAAATATGCATGTTGCAGAATACTGCCATACCCTGTGCAATGCGAACTCCTGCATGAATTTTGTAGCTTTCATGGCTGCGCTTTGTAACTATAATGTCACATTTTTTTTGTCATTTTAAATGTGGACATTTTTTCACCTAAGTGATTAGGACATCATTTTAACTCTGCGTATGTGCATTATTCATATGGTAATTGTGTACAGCTCTTCAGTATGAATAAAATAAGTTAAACACGTTATTAAAAGGGACATTAAACACTAAAGACTAGACTACAAGTAGAGCACAAAACTGCATTTTCGTGAGCACAACATTTGCGCTCCACTCAGTAATACTGGATGGACACGGCACAGAGCCTAGCGCAGCAAAAGGGTTAAGTCGAACAGTTTTGGGCAGCATATTTAAAATATATATGTATATGAATATATACATATATATTTCTGTGTTTATATGTGTCTATACACATAAATATATATGTATATAAGCATATACGTACGTTTGCCCACTGACAAAGAAATGATCAGTTTATAATTTTAATGGTAGGTTTATTTGAACAGTGAGAGACAGAATAACAACAACAAAATCCAGGAAAACACATTTCAAAAAATTTATAAATTTATTTGCATTTTAATGAGTGAAATAAGTATGTGATCACCTATCAATCAGCAAGATTTCTGGCTCCCAGGTGTCTTTTATACAGAATGAATTATACAAAAAAGCATGCAAAAAGCAATCTAATCTTAAGCTTTTTGCATACAATCCATGCATGTTTTTCAACAAACGACATTTCAAAAACAATGAATTGGCCTTTTTTATTTATTGCAGCCCTCATCTGTTTTTTGTAAATTTTATTTACATAATTCCTTTTTAAGTAATATTTATTTCATTTAACATCTAGAATCTTTTCTAACCTTAAGTGTCCATTAGTGTTTAGTGCAAGTTCCGTGATATGATATTATTAGGGATGGGCGAATGTTTCGCAACATTCGAAAAACGGCACGAATTTTAACACATTCGTTCATTCATTCATTTACATAACATTCTAACATTCGATTTTCGAATGTTCGGTTTCGAATTTTACGATTACATTCGAAAATATTATTTTCGAAAAATTCGAATTTAGATTGTAATAGTATTTCTAATGTTTTTTCTTTAAATGTAATATTCGAATTATGCAATATTCGAATTCGAAAAATTCGAATTTAGATTGTAATAGTATTTCTAATGCTTTTTCTTTAAATGTAATATTCGAATTATGCAATACGTGTATTCGAATTCGAAAATTTTTAATTTAGATTGTAATAGTATTTCTAATGCTTTTTCTTTAAATGTAATATTCGAATTATGCAATATTCGAATTCGAAAAATTCGAATTTAGATTGTAAATAGTATTTCTCAGCAACAGTAATTTATATAATTGCGAGATCAAATGGGATGGGTGTATTGTTGCTGTGCATAGGTTTTCAAAGGAGGTTCTACGTCTTGTCAAATCGGGTTTCTCTTTGTGTGTGTCAAAGAAGTGTCGGATCTGTGCAACTCTGAACCATGAAGTGAAAACTTCAGGATCCCATTCCGCAAGCTCTTCCTGTGTCTTCAGTTTGTCTTGACAGAGGATGTTATATATTGCTGAATCAGCAAGGCTACAGATCCTGTCCGATTGATGTGTACTAGTGATAAATCCTAAATCAGGGTTTTCTCTGATAGGGGAAACCGGTGAACTCGGGGTGGATATATAAGAGGCTTTTTTGAGTAGTCTATCCCAGTCCATCAGGACCTCATCTACCAGAGGGTAGAGCTTGGCCACTTGTGGTCTACGGGGAGGGGAGATCCAAGCCAGGGCCCCCACGTTACCTCTCTTCAGGATAGCATTATCCACCTGGATCCAGGCTTTATGGGGAGAGTTCTGGCACCACTCAACCAGTCTTTGAAGTGATATGGCTCTCTGATAAATACGTAGGTCTGGTATTCCTAAACCACCACCGTTGCGGGGGAGAAACATCGTTCTCCTATTGATTCTCAGCTTCGTGTCTCTCCATACATACGATTCTATCGCTGATTGGATTTGGTGGACAATGTTGGATGCTGCAGCCGAAGGAATAGTCTGCATAATATAAAGCACTCGCGGGAGCACGTTCATTTTAACCACTCCAGTGCGGCCCAGCCAGGAGATAGTTTTATTTCTCCAGTTCGATAGATCCCTGATTATTTCGTCTCTGACAGATTTATAGTTCAAATCTACTATCTCCTTTAATGTGGGTACTAGAAGTATGCCCAGGTATTTGAGTTTACCGTGAGCGACTTTTAATGGACATTCGTCCTCTATGGCTCTAAAATCGTTCAGGGGGACTGTGACATTCATAATTTCAGATTTCAGGGGGTTCAATAGGAAATTTGACACCCTCCCATATGCAGAGAACTCTTCCACCGCCGCACCTAAAGAGTGTTCCGGGTCTGAAATCAAAAGAAGGACATCATCGGCGTACATGGCGAGCTTATGCTCGGAGCCTTCCACCTTGATTCCCCTGATCTCAGTGTTTGTTCGGATCTTAATTGCCAAGATTTCGATCATGAGAACGAATAGTAGAGGGGACAAGGGACACCCTTGTCTGGTCCCGTTTCCAATCGTGAAGGCATCAGAGAGAGTGCCATTTACCCTTACTCTTGCATTCGGGGATGAGTACAGAGACATTATCCTGTTTACAAGCTTAGGACCAAAACCGAATTTAATTAGAGTATGGTAGATAAATGACCAGCTAACCCGGCCAAATGCTTTCTCAGCATCTGTTGAAACCAGGGCTAGCGGTACCTTATTATTATGAGCATATGTGATCATCTGGAGGACCTTGAGGGTGTTATCCCTCGCCTCTCGTCTTGGGACAAAACCCACCTGATCCGTGGAGACTAACTGAGGGAGATATTTGTTGAGACAGTTGGCAATTGTTCTGGCTAGTATTTTAACATCCAGGTTGAGCAACGATATAGGTCTATAGTTCTCGGGTCTGGAGTCTGGTTTGCCCGGCTTGGGATCACAGTGATGTGAGCCTCTAACATCGATCGAGGCAGCAACGGGGAGTCTGAAAGTGCATTGAAGAGATTTAACATTTCTGGGGCTAGTATGTCCCTGAAAACTTTATAATATTTGGCTCCGAAGCCATCTGGTCCCGGGCTTTTGCCAGTTGTCATATCTTTGATAGCCTGTTTAATTTCCTCCATGGTAAATGGAGCTTCTAAGGCTTCAGAATCTGATTGCGAGAGTGTTGGGACCTCTATTTTATCAAGATACTCCTGTATCTTTCTCGTCTCTTGCTCCTGACCTTCAGAGTCATTTTGTAGGTTATATAGATTTGCGTAATAAAACACGAATATCTCCGCTATCGACTTGCCATCCTCTCTGGGTGTCCCATCAGGGTGCATCATGGAGTGAACATAATGCTTCCTTTTTTTACGTGCGATGGCCCTGGCAAGCAGGCGTCCTGCTTTGTCGCCCTGCTCAAAGAATTGTTGTCTCAGTATTAAGGCTGTTTTTTGTTGGTCTTCTTGCAAGAACTTCAAGAGTGCAGCTCTTGTCTGAGACAGGGCCCTGATGAGTGAGTCATCAGTTGGTGCCTCTTTGTGTGCTTTTTCCGCTGTATCTACCTCAGATAGTAATCTCTGATATAACTCCCTCCGCTTCCTGATTATCCTAGCCTTTTGTTTTAGAAATATGCCTCTAATTGTACACTTATGTGCTTCCCAGACCCCTGTGGGCTGGACCTCTGACCTCTCATGTATCTGGAAGTATTCTGTTAAAGTTTTTTCGATTTCAAACCTCAAGACCGGATCGTCCAAGAAGGTGTCGTCCAGTCTCCAGACGTATGGTGTGGTAGGTGCAGTAGACCATGACACCGAGCAAGCGATCGGAGCATGGTCCGACCATGTGATAAGGAGTATATTACTGTTCGTGGTGATAGTCAGTCCTGTTGTGTCTGTAAACCAGTAATCTATTCTGGAGTACTTTCTGTGGGGGTGTGAGTAAAATGTATAGTTTTTAGCAGTAGGGTGCTGTGCCCTCCAAATGTCATGAAGTGCTGCTTCTTTAAGCAAAGAAGATATGCATTTGAGAGCCCTGTGGGGGACGCTGGAGATTCCGTTGGAGGTATCTAGGGTTGGGTCCAGAGAGGCATTCATATCACCCCCTAAATACAAAACACCAGATTGTAACTCCAAGACTTTGTGGATCACTTTTTGGAAGAAAGTGTGTTGGTGTTGGTTAGGGCAGTAGACGTTGACCAGGGTAATGGGCCTACCATACATGAGACCATTTAGTAATATGTACCTACCCTCCGGCTCTCTGTGCACAAGTGTAGGTTGGAACGGTGTTGAAGAGCCAAAGATAATTCCGACCCCATTCTTTTTGCTAGGGCCGGATGCAAAAAAGGCAGTAGGGTAGTGTTGGTTAGACCAGCGTGGTTCATGACCCAATGCAAAGTGTGTTTCTTGTAAATAGATAATGTCCCCCCCATGTCTGTGTAGATCTCTGAGGACCATAGAACGCTTAGCGGAGCTGTTTAGACCTTTCACATTTATGGAGATCATTTCAATGGGGCGGGACTTAACCTGTGAGCTTACCATTTTATATATGGGGAAGGGAGATGGGGGGAGAGAGAAAAAAAGAAAAAAAAAACAAGAGAGGGGGGGAGAGAGGGAGGGCGAGTGATGGAAAGTGTAGAGAGGGGAAAAGACAGAGAGGAGAGGTGTTAGGTTGGATGTTAGAGAAAAGGAGAAAAATGACCTTGGTCGTAAAAAAGTATATGGAGATTCCAGAGAACCTGTGTTTCAATCAATTTATAGTAGTAATAAAAAACAAAAAAGAAAAAAGGAAAAACTGAGTAGTTTAACACTCAGGTATGTACCTAGGCTCTAATAAAATGACAAAAACTAAGGTATCAAAGCAGGGGTAGTGTTCCCTGCCATCTTACACTCTATATTAACATTTCTTTTGTAAAACTTATAACAGTAAACAAGTACCATTATGAATTGCAGATTATTTAAACTTCCCTCCCAGGGTTAAGCGGGGGCACCTGTCTTGTGATCTATTATGACTAATAGGGGATCGCAATCTCTTAGTAACCTTTATTATAATCAAAATTATTCAAGGCCTATGGAGTTAGAGCTCCTCCCTAGGTGATGCTAAGGGCCATTCTTTATCTAGAGGCTCCCTATTATCTAGTCAAACATTGCGGACCCCTGAAGTGTATTCTCCCTAGCAGACCTATATAATGACCTAAATATGATAGTGACTAATGTATGGCAATCCCACTTCGACATAGTTTACAGACAGAGGGCAAGAGAATTGATGCCCTCCACTTGGTTTACTTTTTAGGGGGATTTCCAATCCTCTAGCCTGTCCTCAGATTATAAATAATTCTCAATTTTAGCTAAAATTTAAGAGCTTTTCCCCCATGAAGGGACTACTAGCACATATCTACTAGAATCATTTTTCCATGTTCTCTTTGTATGGGTAACCCAATGGCTGCTTAAGTCTAAACGGGATATAATCTTTCTACAGAACCAAAGAAGATAAGATAATAAAAACAGGAATGCATTCATCACATTTATATTCATAACATATCAACAACATTTTTTAAGACTTAACTGGGTCCTGATCAGCCTCTCTCATCTGTCAGATGAACATATGTCCATATACGAAGTGTAAAATAAGGCAGTTCTGACAAAGAGAGAAAAAAGAAAACAGGAATGTTTTTTTTTAAACTTAACTGGGTCCTGATAGACCTCTCTCATCCACCTGGTGAACATATGTCCGTATGCAAAGTGCAAAGTAAAGCAGTTCAGTGCATAGTAACAAAGTACAACTGTAAATCTCTCACCGCTCAACCTGTGAGATGATGGATTCTGTTGGTTTCTTCAGCCCTGTGATCCATGGGGGCCGCAGGAGCTTTATCAGGGAGCCTGATGTTGAGGCCCAGAGCCTGATTAAAGGATGTCAGGTCAGCAGGAGTCTTGAGGACGTGTGTGGCGTTGTCTTTAGCAACAATGAGGCTTGTGGGGAAGCCCCACCTGTATGAGATCCTGTTGGCCTTTAGTGTGGTCGTGACGAATTTGAGGTCTCTCCTTTTTTGGAGGGTAGTCGGGCTGAGATCTGAGTAAACTTGTATCTCTGTTCCTCTGAATTCGATCAGCTGCTTATTCCTGGCCATTCTCAGTATCTCCTCTTTTTCTTTAAAGGAGAGCAACTTTAGGACAATATCCCTTGGAGGGGCTCTATTTGGGGGTTTAGGGCGCAGTGCCCTATGGGCTCTCTCTATTTTAACCTCTCGGCTTGTTTCATCATTTCGGAGGTACCTAACAAAGTCTTGTATATAAGCTAATATTGTAGGAGGTTCAACTGTTTCGGGGACCCCTCGCAGCCTAAGGTTGTTCCTCCGACTGCGATTTTCAAGGTCCTCCACACGGTCTAAGAGTGAGTGAACAGTGTTCTCCTGCGCTTGCAGGAAACTAGCTTGGTGTTGCAGGTCTGAGCTGAGGGCCTCGTGTTTTTCCTCTGCTTGGGTCACTCTTCTATCAACCGCTGCAATATCTCTTTTCAGCTCTTGGAACATTGACTTAAAATCCCTCATAGCCTCTTTGCTATCTTCCTTTGAAGAAAGGAGCCTGAGATCTTCTTTAGTCACACAGTTCTGATGAGTGGGCAATTTAGGGGTATCATGAATTTGTGCTGAGGTAGATTTCAGCTGAGCATCTTGTTTCCCCGCTGGTGTTGCAGGTTCAGTTGCTATTAGGTAGTTTTCCATTATAGAGGATTGCGTATTTTTAGGTAGTCTAGTTTGTCTTTTGCTGGACATCACATATATATAGTCCGTTTGGCTGTTTTTGTTAAAAAGAGGACAAATAAGAGGAGTAGGAGGAAGGCCCAGCTATTGATGAATGATCAAATTGTTAATTCCCTCTTCACTTGGAGTTATAGCTTCTCTACCTCCCTCTCCCCTTCAGACATATGTTATAGAGATCCCAGCAATATATAATGTCCCAGATAGAAGTGGATTATGGTGATAATAAAAACGAATGTTTAACTTCTAACTCAATTATCAAGTTAATAGGCCTCTCAGTTCAGCAATAAACAAAAGCTTATGCACATAACCATGGTGTAGCTCCCTTTAGTGTGATACGGTAATGCACCCAAGATAGTGACCTGCTGTGTCTGCAGAACTGAACAGGGCCCAACTCTCCGCTATTACCAACTTAGCTGCATATCAGGCCTGCTGGGGTGTAAGAATTTGCAGGGCCCAGACACAATCCATTAGTCTTCTCCCCCTTCCTCCCACCAGGTAATTTCGGCCAGGACAAATGGGAGATCAAGTCGCCACTTCTAGAAGCCGATAGAATGGCTGTGGTAGCTTACCCTGTGAGGCTTGTATGATGTGCGGCCTTCAGCCACGTGGCCGCTACTTGTCTGCTATGATGATCGGCGTCTTCTGCGGCGAGAACTCCAATCTCCCAGCCACTCCGCGCCCCCGGCTCTTATTATGGTGCTCCGCTAGTTGGGGTGATCTTGCCAGGCAGACCGCTGCTGAGCTCCGATGTCTAGGTGCGCGGTTACACACCTCTGTTGCTGGGCATGAAGGCGTCTGTGCCGGGAGTGATGGCGGCGCTATCGCGGCTTCTCAAAGTTACATCGGGTGGCTCCGCTCCGGCTCAGACCCCCGAGGCTCTACTGGTAATCCGATCAGTCTCCTTGTGGTGGAGCGTGGAGCGTGTAGCTAGGCAGGGGTATTTTCCCTGGAGCTGCGGATGCTAGATCAGCTGGGCCCAAGTTGGGTGGTGTGTGCTCCGGGTTCCCTTCAAGCAGATCTCTCTTCAGCCAGGGGTTTTAAACTTGGTCCGGTTGGGGAGTCAGGGTTGAGGGATCCTAAGCTGCAAATTTTAATATTAAACTTTATATATGGTGTACTTATTTTCGGTGTAAGATTAGCAGGGACAACAGAGCTTTTCTAAAAAGCAGCCATTCTCAGCAGTGGCTAGGCTCCGCCCCCCTGTAAATAGTATTTCTAATGCTTTTTCTTTAAATGTAATATTCGAATTATGCAATATGTGTATTCAAATTTGAAAAATTTGAATTTAGATTGTAATAGTATTTCTAATGCTTTTTCTTTTAATGTAATATTCGAATTATGTAATATTCGAATTCGAAAAATTCAAATTTATATTCGAATTCGAAAAATTCGAATTTATATGTTTGTAATAGTATTTCTAATGCTTTCTTTAAATGTAATATTCGAATTATGCAATATTCTATATGGAAACATTCTAAATGATATATTTGTATCTATTATGTATCAATTTACTAGATTCCTGCCATACCACATGAACTATTGAACTTCTGAATAGTATTTGTTAAATAGAATGTTAAATTCGAAATTTCGAATGTGGACATTCGATATAATTATAAACATTCGAATTCGAAAGTGACATTCGAAAACTGTATATAACATTCGATTTTTGAATTTTTAAGAATATTCGTTCTTATCGACATTCGGATTTAGAATTCAAATTTTGGTAATAACATTCGTTCTACATTCAAAATTCTAAAATTTACACATTCGCCCATCCCTAGATATTATGTTCTGACATTACAACTTACAAATATCGATTTCATTTGTAGATAATATTTTTAATAAAACTTTTGTTTAGAATTTTTTTGTTTCTTTGTGCAATTTCGGATTGTAACTTCAGTCTGGTAGTAGTTGTATGGTGGGGCCAGGGGTCCATAAAAACAATTTTTTTAGCAACAGTGTATTTATGATTATTTGACAATGCTGTAGAAATTCTATATTTAAAACCATGCAGAAATGTTTCCTCCTCAATACACAAACGGTAGGTGCCCTTTTGGCAGATATGAGTTTTTTTAATTTGAAATGAGACAGGTTAACTCCACAGCTGGCTTAATTTTGAAATACATACCAACAAGCCTAAATCCTGCATTTAACCAGATCTAATGGTATGAGTACCACAGCTTATGGTTCCACCAAGACCTTATAGAGTACAGCATTTTCAAAATCCATAAGTACAGCTGACACATGGGAACATTTGTACACTATATTTGAAGTTGTGCTCTTGTTTGGGGAAAATGGGGAAAAAACAAACTTTCAACCTTTTAAAAGTACTTTTTTTCATCTAGCCATCTACCCAGATCATTAATGTACAATTTTGAATTCACAGAATTAATATTGTTTGCACATTTACAAATATGAATCTTTAAAAAGTGATCTCATAATTTCTGCATTTTTTTTATCATGCATGTCACACACTGTTGATTTAGGGGATGCAAGGTGCATAAATGTTCCCTCCTGTGAGTGTTTATGTGGGTGTCTGTGTTTATGTCTTTGTGCTTTGGTTTGTGTCTCTATGAGTGTGTATGTATTTTTATTCTGTGGGTCTCTCTGTGAGGGTGGGTGTGTATGTCTGTGAATTTTCTGTGGATGTCTGTGAGGGTGTTTGCATATGTCTTTGTGCTTTTTCTATGGGTGTCTCTGTGAGGGTGTGTGTATGTTTGTCTTTGTGTATTTTCTCTGGATGCCTCTATGAGGGTGGGTGTGTATGTCTGTGTTTTCTGTGGATGTCTCTGTGAGGGGGTGTGTATGTCTTTGTGTGTTTTCTGTGGATGTCTATGTGAGGGTGTGTAAATGTATATGTCTTTCTGTGTTTTATGTGGTTGTCTCTGTGTGTGTGTATGTCTTTCTGTGTTTTCTGTGGGTGTCTCTGTGTGTGTGTGTGTATGTCTGTGTGTTTTCTGAGGCTGTCTCTGTCGGTGTTTCCTTGGGTGTATGTGCAAGTTTGTGTTTGAGTTTGAACAAGCAAAGAGAGAGGTACGCTTGCTCAATGTGGAATTGCTGGAAATCATAAATTTATTTGAAGACCAAATAAGTACAGGTACAGGTATACAGGGTCACAGTTAGGAATGCCTGACGCGTTTCGCGCATGCGTACATGCGCTTCATCATGTGTGTGTGTGTGTCCATTGTCTGTTCCTTTTTAGGACATTTTGACCTTACTACTGATTATTCACATCTTTCTACAGACTTTTAGACTAATGAGACCTTTCCGGAAGTCACCTAATCCACCATTTAACCTTTAAATTATTGTTTAGGCAGTTCAGGGCCCTTCCATTCAGCCACTGCATGCTGTTGTCATCATTTAGTTGACATCTTCTTTTACAAAAAGATAATCAGAACTCCATATTTTGCTTTCTAAATCTCTTTTTTTACAAAACTGTAGTCTACCTCATTACTTGTCAGATCAATGTCAGTGTCTGTTTGGGTGTCTGAGTGTGTTTCTTTGCATGTCTGCTAGAGTGTCTATATGTGAATCCTTCTGTGTGAGTGTGTGTGTTTCAGTATATGAGTGTGTCTGTATGTTACTACCTTTACAACATTTCCAAGTTTAAATAGACACTTAAGAATAAAGTGCATATACGTTTTAGTCACTTGGTCAAAAATTGCACATGTCAAAGGGGGGGGGGGGCAGGGGGAGTGTGTCTGTGTATTTGTAACTACCTTTACAACATTTCCAAATTTAAATTGCACATGTCAAGGGGGGGGGGGCCCTGATCAATGGTTAAGTCAGGGGCCCAAAATTTCTAGTGGCGGCCCTGCGGCCGAGAAACATGTTATTAGCTCAAATAAATCCCTTTTATATCCTATTTGGATTGTTTTTATATTCTCTTTATCTGCTCAAATTACCCTTCTCATGAGCATATGATCATTTTAACACTCTGAGTTGTTTTGCCTCTAATTCGGCTCCCCGAAGTTCACGGAGAGACTTTTTACTGTTTGGCATTCTGTCAGAGGGTCTCCACATTCGGCTTTCTTCTGCAACTGTACCGGTCAGCCACGGAGCAAAACCAGAGTTCCGCTGTGAGGACCTGACAGCTGTTCTTTGTTGACTACGGCTTTACGATAACTGGGATCTCGTTTGTGGGTTCCTGACAGCCGGATTCACTTTTCCCGCACTGATCTCCAGCGTACTGACTGCTGTTTAAATGTCAGCCTGCCTGTCTGCACTTTTTTGATTAAAAGTGCCACCTTCCTTGTGAGTACCATTTCACTGGACACCATCACACTGTGTTATAATCTGTCTAGAGTTATTCACACCATGAGGCACTCTCTTTCTGCTTTTACTTGTCTTTTATACAGGTATATAAAGGGAGTGCTCCTAATCTCAGCTTGTTACCTGTATAAAAGACACCTGTTCAATCGATCAGATTCCAAACTCTCCACCATGGCCAAGACCAAAGATCTGTCCAAAGATGTCAGGAACAAGATTGTAGACCTACATAAGGCTGGAATGGGCTACAAGACCATCGCCAAGCATCTTGATAAGAAGGTGACAACAGTTGGTGCGATTATTCGTAAATGGAAGAAACACAAAATAACTGTCAATCTCCCTTGGTCTGGGGTTCCATGCAATATCTCACCTTGTGGAGTTTCAGTGATCATGAGAATGGTGAGGAATCAGCCCAGAACTACACAGGAGAATCTTGTCAATGATCTCAAGGCAGCTGGGACCATAGTCACCAAGAAAACAATTGGTAATACACAACGCCGTGAAGGACTGAAATCCTGTATACCAGCAAGATCCCCCTGCTCAAGAAAGCACATGTACAGGCCCGTCTGAAGTTTGCCAATGAACATCTGAATGATTCAGAGGAGAACTGGGTGAAAGTGTTGTGGTCAGGTGAGACCAAAATCGAGCTTTTTGGCATCAACTCAACTCAACATGTTTGGAGGAGGAGGAATGCTGCCTATGACCCCAAGAACACCATCCCCACCATCAAACATGGAGGTGGAAACATTATGCTTTGGGGGTGATTTCCTGCTAAGGGGACAGGACAACTTCACTGCATCAAAGGGACAATGGACGGGACCATTTACTGTCAAATCTTGGGTGAGAACCTCCTTCCCTCAGCCAGGGCATTGAAAATAGATCGTGGATGGGTATTCCAGCATGACAATGACCTAAAACAAAAGGCTAAGGCAACAAAGGAGAAGCACATTAAGGTCCTGGAGTGGCCTAGCCAATCTCCAGACTTTAATCCCATAGAATATCTGTGGAGGGAGCTGAAGGTTCGAGTTGCCAAACATCAGCCTCAAAACCTTAATGACTTGGAGAGGATCTGCAAAGAGGAGTTGGACAAAATCCCTCCTGAGATGTGTGCAAACCTGGTGGCCAACTACAAGAAACGTCTGACCTCTGTGATTGCAAACAAGGGTTTTGCCACCAAGTGCTAAGTCATGTTTTGCAAAGGGGTCAAATACTTATTTCACTCATTAAAATGCAAATCAATTTATTACTTTTTGAAATGCTTTTTTTCTGTATTTTTTGTTGTTATTCTGTCTCTCACTGTTCAAATAAACCTACCATTAAAATTATAGACTGATCATTTCTTTGTCAGTTGGCAAACGTACAAAATCAGCAGGGGATCAAATATTGTTTTCTCTCACTGTACATATATATTTACAGTTTAAACACAGTCCAGATAGACCCCTATGTAAAGGCACTTTTCAGTGCCGTTTTTTTACTAACACCCCACATCCCCTCACTTTAACCCCTAATAACTGCTTTGTGTAGCTATTTTGAAAAAAAAATAAAGATGCTGATATTTTTTAATTTCATAAAGGATCAGTCCACTTTATTTGAGGGGCAATTGGGGCACATTTTTTTAAATTAACCAGAGGTCTGACTTCTGGTTCATTTTGCTTAGCACAAAGTGCTACCACAAGCTTGCAGTAGCATTAACCAGCCACTTGTAATGGCTGGTTATTTAACTTGCGCACGTAAACAGGCAAATTTGCCCCTTTACACGCACACGTTAAATTAGTGCTCCACTTGTAATCAAGCCCTAAATAAATGCTAGACAGAATTATGCATTTGAAGATAAGAGTAGTCTGAGAATAACATAGATTTATTTTTTAAAGTTTCATTAGCTTTTCATATAGTGGCAAAATAGAGTTTTAATGTCTATAAAACAATGGGAGCTGCCATGTTGTAACTTAGGCTACTTCCTCTGCTGTGGCAAATTAGGGACAGTTATTAATAGGTCACTAGAGTGGATGTGTGGAATATAACAGTGTTCTATATAATTTTAACAGAAACTGAAATGCTCACTGTTTCAGAATGGAATTACAGGAAAAGGGGACAAAATAAATAATAAAAGCATATTGTAGTTTATATATATATATATATATATATATATATATATATATATATATATATATATATATATATATACAGTATATATATATATACTGTATATATATATATATATATATATATATATATATTAGTAACAACTAAATAAAAAGACACAAGAATGCAGTCTTACTAATATAATTATACGGATGTACCTTCGCCTATATTATAAGGTTTAAGAATAATAGGTATATATTTAAACACCAAGTCAATTTAGAAAAATATATTAAGTACATAAAAGTCCTTTAATGACACATTTCTACAAAACGTTGTTAAATATACAGTAAATATATATATAGGCAACTATTTGATCAACACCCCAAAGTGTACAAAAAATTGTATTCAGTTTAAAATGTAAAACATGCAAAGCATAGCTACATTTAGTATTCTGTATGTTAGTTTTATTTTAGTCTGATCCCTAATAACAGGTGACAGCACTGACTGCCTTGCCATCCCATGTGGCCAGTGGCCTCCAACTTGGCTCCCTCCTGGAGCCCTGACCTTGTTGCGTGTGTGACTGTGTGTTTGGTCACGTGATGTAATTGTTCGCACCCCCCCATTATCCATTCCCCTGTATTCAGGCAACAGGCGTGATGCAATTTTCAATGATTGGCACATCACAGTCATTCACAAATTTTTGCATCATGCAAATTTGTGAATGTCTGTGATGTGCCAATCATTGCCATTGGAGAGGGAGCAGCTGTGGTGACGGCACTGCCATATCCTATGCCAGCTGAGTGTCTGTTTAATAAACAGGGCAGCCGCAACGCTCCCTTACCTGTTCTGCTGCTCTCCACAGTCCACACGCTGGCCCACCCCTGCCCTAATGGCCCGGCCCACATGGATTTTTCCCGATATCCCGGTTGCCCAATCCGGCCCTGGGAATACATATTTGCCTAATTTCATGCAATTGTTATTAGGTTAAAAAAGAAACTATTACGCATACCCCAGAATGTGACAAATTTTATCATATATATTTTTCAGTTTTGGTTGGTTTACTTGTGGCATACTTGGGTATAGAACACTGTACTTGGCATTTTTCATCATGGCATATTTTCCTTGCAATACTGTGGCCTTATATATCTGGCACATGGGTCTGTAAAATCTTCTCATTACCTGGCACTTTCCCTGTGACACACTTTATATTAGTGTTTTTCAACTCCATTCTTCAAATGTCACTAAAAGGTCAGATTCTAAGGATTTCCCTATCTGAGTACAAGTGATTAAGTCACAGTGGGTGAGCAGCTGACCAGCCCAGGCAGGGAATTACAATCTGGCTTGTTAGGGGCAGAAATGACAAACACTAATTTCAGTGATAGATTGAATGTTTACCTTAGCTTTATAAGTTTTCCCCTTAGCAAAGCTCCTGGTACCCCAGGGGTACCTGTACTACAAAGCTCCTGGTACCCCAGGGGTACCTGTACTACAGGTATAGAAAAAAGTGATGCAGCATATATGTAACAAGTTGACTAGAAAATAAGACATGAACATATCTATGTAAAAAATATGAGATATTTCACCTCAAAATTTTTGAGCATTTAGAATTCAGCTACTGCCATTTGCATGTTGTGCAAAACAATAACAGCCAATCAGCATCATCAGTGCTGAATTTAAACTTTGCTTTACTGTGATCTCATGAGATTTCACCATAATCTCATGATATTTCATAGTTATTCATATGCTAAAATACTTAATGCAAAGATGACTAGAAAATATCACATGAACATCTCTATGTATAAAAATGAATGTTTTACCTCAAAATGTCTTCAGTTTAGCAGAGCAAATTCTCTTTGATCCATTATAATTCAGATACTGCCATCTGCATGTTGAAAAAAACAACACAACAGCCAATCAGCATCATCAGTGCAAAATTCAAACTATGCTTTACTGTGATCTCATGGGATTTCCTTATAATCTCATGAGATTTCATAGTAAACTTGTTTAAAATGCTAAATCACTTCAAAGAAATGCAGCATATCTGTAAAAAGCTGACTAGAAAATTTCACATGAGCATCCTTATGTAAAAAACAAAAACAAACAAACAAAAAAAGCTATTTTACCTCTTAAGTGCTCTGTGAATAGATATCTTTCGGCTACTGTAAAGAAGAAAAACAGCCAATCAGCATCATCAATGCTGAATTCAAACTCAGGATTTCACCATAACCTTACAAGATTTGATAATAAACTTCTTGCATATGCCAGATACACTCTCCCTTGTAAGCATCCTGACTGGATGTTTTCAGTCCCATAACAAAATGGAGGAATTTTGTAGGTAAAATATTTATTTTTTACTTATAGATGTCCTGGTGATATTTTCTAGTCAGGTTTTTGCATATATGAGGCTTCACTTTTAAGTTATTTGGGTAACATGTCCCTTTAAACTGAGGAGGGAAATACAAGTGACTGTGCCTGCACATGCAAAATGCAGGCTCCCTTGCAAGTCCAGAGACAAGCATGCTGATTGGGTGTTTAAAACTCCTTTACAATGGGATGTGGCTATTGAGGAAGTTTTGATGTAATATATAACCATACATAAAGAGGTTTATGTGATATTTTCTAGTTAATGTCTTACAGATATGCTGCCTCACTTTCAGGTTTAAAGGGACATAATACTCATATGCTAAATCACTTGAAACTGATGCAGTATAACTGTAAAAAGATGACAGGAAAATATCACCTGAGCATCTCTATGTAAAAAAGGAAGATATTTTACCTCACAATTTCCTCAACTCAGCAGTTCTCTTCCGTGTTTTGTATTTCTCTGGGTGATTACATCCACCTGTGCACCCCTTCTTTGTTCTCAGTTTGGCTTTGTGAGCTCGCATGGTGTGGCTGTGTTAGGGACTCAGGCAGTGGAAAGGACCTTGACACCTCACCCGGGTTAGCCCCCCCATATTCAAAATTTTAACAAATTATCATTCCATTTGTTAGATCTTTGTTAGATCAGGTTAGATCAACTGTTTTTTTCGTTAGATCTACTCTAAAATATGAAATATTAACAATCTTTTTCAGGGGGGGCTAACCCGTAGCCAGCCCCCCCTCAACAAAAATTTGGACAAAATGTTATTGATTATGATAGCTCCACGTTAGATCAGGTTTGATCAGCCAAAAGTTTTGTTAGATCTAGTCTAATTACTGAGATATTGCATTTTTAATGAGGGGGGGCTAGCCCCCCCTCAACTGAAATCTGGACCAAATTTGATTGATTTTGATAGATATACGTTAGATCAGGTTAGATCAACAGTTTTTTTCGTTAGATCTATCACGCAAGCGGCTGTATTCACAATCCTAGTTTGTGTGCGGGGGAGGGGTGATCCCCGGGTTAGCCCCCCCTCAACTGAAATCTGGACCAAATTTGATTGATTTTGATAGATATACGTTAGATCAGGTTAGATCAACTGTTTTTTTCGTTAGATCTATCACGCAAGCGGCGGTATTAACAATCCTATTTTGTGTAAGGGGGAGGGGTGATCCCCGGGTTAGCCCCCCCTCAACTGAAATCTGGACCAAATTTTATTGATTTTGATAGATATACGTTAGATCAGATTAGATCAACTGTTTTTTTCGTTAGATCTATCACGCAAGCGGCGGTATTCACAATCCTAGTTTGTGTGCGGGGGAGGGGTGATCCCCGGGTTAGCCCCCCCTCAACTGAAATCTGGACCAAATTTTATTGATTTTGATAGATATACGTTAGATCAGGTTAGATCAACTGTTTTTTTCGTTAGATCTATCACGTAATCGGCGGTATTCACAATCCTAGTTTGGGTGCGGGGGAGGGGTGATCCCCGGGTTAGCCCCCCCTCAACTGAAATCTGGACCAAATGTTATTGATTTTGATAGATATACGTTAGATCAGGTTAGATCAACTGTTTTTTTTCGTTAGATCTATCACGCAAGCGGCGTTATTAACAATCCTATTTTGTGTGCGGGGGAGGGGTGATCCGCGGGTTTGCCCCCCCTCAACTGAAATCTGGACCAAGTTTTATTGATTTTGATAGATATACGTTAGATCAGGTTAGATCAACTGTTTTTTTCGTTAGATCTATCACGCAAGCGGCGGTATTCACAATCCTAGTTTGTGTGCGGGGGAGGGGCGATCCCCGGGTTAGCCCCCCCTCAACTGAAATCTGGACCAAATTTGATTGATTTTGATAGATATACGTTAGATCAGGTTAGATCAACTGTTTTTTTCGTTAGATCTATCACGCAAGCAGCGGTATTCACAATCCTAGTTTGGGTGCGGTGGAGGGGTTATCACTGGGCTAGCCCCCCTCAACTGAAATCCGGACCAAATTTTATTGAATTTGATAGATATATATTAGATCAGGTTAGATTAACTGTTTTTTTTGTTAGATCTATCACGCAAGAGGCGGTATTCACAATCCTATTTTGTGTGCGGGGGAGGGGTGATCACTGGGCTAGCCCCCCCTCAACTGAAAACCGGACCAAATTTTATTGAATTTGATAGATATATGTTAGATCAGGTTAGATCAACAGTTTTTTTCGTTAGATCTATCACGCAAGCGGCGGTATTCACAATCCTAGTTTGTGTGCGGGGGAGTGGTAATCACTGGGCTAGCCCCCCCCTTCAACTGAAATCCGGACTAAATTTTATTGATTTTGATAGATATATGTTAGATCAGGTTAGATCAAATGTTTTTTTTGTTAGATCTATCACGCAAGCGGGGGTATTCACAATCCTAGTTTGTGTGCTGGGGAGTGTGACAGGGTTGGGGGGTGAGTGTGACAGTGCGAGAGAAGGTGAGTGTGACAGGATTAGTGGGTTAATGTGATCAGGTGAGTGTGGCAGGGTGAAGGGGGAGGGGGTGTGACAAAGTGATAGACAGGGTCGGGGTGGGACCAAAAATAGGCCCAAGCATTTTAAGGCAAAGCAGCCATCCCAATTTCTTGTCAACACCAGCATTTTTGTTGTTTAAAAAGATAGATAATCCCTTTATTACCCATTCCCCAGTTTTGCACAACCAACAATGTTATATTAATGTACTTTTTACCTCTGTGATTACCTTGTATCTAAGCCTCTGCAGACTGCTCCTTATCTCAGTTATATTAATATACTTTTTACCTCTGTGATTACCTTGTATCTAAGCCTCTGCAGACTGCCCACTTATCTCAGTTATATTAATACACTTTTTACCTCTGTGATTAGCCTGTATCTAAGCCTCTGCAGACTGCTCCTTATCTCAGTTATATTAATATACTTTTTACCTCTGTGATTACCTTGTATCTAAGCCTCTGCAGACTGCCCCCTTATCTCAGTTATATTAATATACTTTTTACCTCTGTGATTAGCCTGTATCTAAGCCTCTGTAGACTGCTCCTTATCTCAGTTATATTAATATACTTTTTACCTCTGTGATTACCTTGTATCTAAGCCTCTACAGACTGCCCCCTTATCTCTGTTATATTAATATACTTTTTACCTCTGTGATTAGCCTGTATCTAAGCCTCTGCAGACTGCTCCTTATCTCAGTTATATTAATATACTTTTTACCTCTGTGATAACCTTGTTTCTAAGCATCTTCTAACAGCCCCCTGATCACATGACATTTTATTTATTATGTGTTGACTTTCATTTTAGCCAATTAGTGCAGTGTCTGCCACAAGCCACGGGCGTGATCACAATGTTATTTATATGGCTCACATGAACTAGCTCTCCCCTGTTGTGAAAAGCAAATAAAAAAGCATGTGATAAGAGGCGGCCTTTAAGGGCTTAGAAATTATCATATGAGCCTTCCTAGGTTTTGTTTTTAACTAAGAATACCAAGAGAACAAAGCAAAATTGGTGATAAAAGTAAATTGGAAAGTTGTTTAAAATTGCATGCCCTATTTGAAACATAAAAGTTTTTTTGGGGACTTGACTGTCCCTTTAACACTCGCTTGTCCAGGATGATTGAAATGCTTTGCTATAGTGCAACTGTTTGCACCACAGCAGGGGATGGCGTTGCGCAATAATCCTCTTGTGCAAAATTACATTTTACCTTGCTTTGAAACATGGCCACCTGCAGGGATTGTAAATATACCTTAATGTGTGACATCCAGCACTACAGAAATACACTTGTATGAACGCAGACCCCACATACAGACACTCATATGCAAGCACATCACACATACACACACTTATATGCACGCACATCACACATACACACACTCATATGCAAGCACATCACACATATACACACTCATATGCACGCACATCACACATACACACACTTACACTCATATGTAAGCAGATCACACATACACCCACTTCCAAACACACTCATATGCAAGCACATCACACATACACACACTCATATGCACGCACATCACACATACACCCACTTACACTCATATGCAAGCACATCACACATACACACACTCATATGCACGCACATCACACATACACACACTCATATGCACGAACATCACACATACACACACTTACACTCATATGTAAGCAGATCACACATACACACACTCATATGCACGCACATCACACATACACCCACTTACACTCATATGCAAGCACATCACACATACACACACTCATATGCACGCACATCACACATACACCCACTTACACTCATATGCAAGCACATCACACATACACACACTCATATGCACGCACATCACACATACACACACTCATATGTAAGCAGATCACACATACACACACTTACACACACTCATATGTAAGCAGATCACACATACACCCACTTACACTCATATGTAAGCAGATCACACATACACCCACTTCCAAACACACTCATATGCAAGCACATCACATACACTCACTCATATGCAAGCACATCACACATACACACACTCATATGCACGCACATCACACATGCACACACTCATATGCAAGCACATCACACATACACACACTCATATGCAAGCACATCACACATACACACACTCATATGCACACACTTAACACATATACACACTTAAGGCTGTGACACACATACACATACATATACACACATACAATCATACATACACACATACATACAATCATACAATCATACATACACACATACATACAATCATACATATACACACATACAATCATACATACAAGCATACATAAACACACACACAAGTATAAATATACACACATGCACATACACACACACATACAAGCATACATATACACACATACAATCATATATACACACATACATACAATCATACATATACACACATACTCACATACATACAAGCATACATATACACACACACAAGTATACATATATATATACACACACACATGCACGCACACACACAAGCATACATATATACACATACACACACGTGCATATATATATATATATATATATATATATATACACACACAAGCATACATATACACACACAAGCATACATATACACACACAAGCATACATATACACACAAGCATACATATATACACATACACACAAGCATACATATATACACACACACACACAAGCATACATATACACACACACATATATATACACACACACAAGCATACATATACACACATGCACATATAAATATATATATATATATATATATACATACATGCACATACAAACATACATATACATACACACACAAGCATAAATATACACACATTCACACACAAGCATATATATACACACATGCACAAGCTCTTCCCTCCTGACCTGCGCGCTGCCTGGGGACAGCTCAACAGGAGCCGGGGACATTTCTGGGACATAATTTTTCCAGGGACAGTCTCCTCAATCCGGGGACTGTTCCCTAAAATCGGGGACGTCTGGTCACCCTATCATAAGAAATGTGTTGCATAGCATCTTCAACAAGTCTTCTTCTTTGTTCCATACCTGGGAGAGGTTCACCAGTGTGATCCATGGAGATGAAGGAGGGTTAATCTCATAAAGTATTAACTTCCATATCTCTTACATCAAGAGTTAATACTTATTATAATAAAATCAGCAATATTAAATGTTATAATAGGAGATGCATTACTTGTAATTTTATAGAACACAATACTAAAGAATGTATTTCTTCTGTTATAGGACAAATGTATACTATAAAATAATCCAATAAAGTGTAGAATAATCTTCCCTTCCCTGCTTCCTACACCCTGGTGGTATGTGGGGGCGTAGTTTGTCACTGCTGGATGTCTCTTGGTCTTGTGCAGAGCTTTGGAGCAGGGTTATAATAACGTACCTCACAGGCCAAATAGACACAGTGCGTGCAAAAGCACTGACTGGTTTGTGCATGGACATGCGCTTCTACATGCTACCGAATACCGCCTCTTGCATTATAGATCAAACAAAAAAAACAGTTGATCTAACCTGATCTAATGTATATCTATTTGGTCCAGATTTCAGTTGAGGGGGGCTAACCCGGGGATCACCCCTCCCCGCACACAAAATAGGATTGTGAATACCGCCGCTTGCGTGATAGATCTAACGGAAAAAAACAGTGATCTAACCTGATCTAACGTATATCTATCAAAATCAATAAAATTTGGTCCAGATTTCAGTTGAGGGGGGGGCTAACCCGGGGATCACCCCTCCCCCGCACACAAAATAGGATTGTGAATACCGCCGCTTGCGTGATAGATCTAACGGAAAAAAACAGTGATCTAACCTGATCTAACGTATATCTATCAAAATCAATCAAATTTGGTCCAGATTTCAGTTGAGGGGGGGCTAACCCGGGGATCACCCCTCCCCCGCACACAAACTAGGATTGTGAATACCGCCGCTTGCGTGATAGATCTAACGAAAAAAACAGTTGATCTAACCTGATCTAACGTATATCTATCAAAATCAATAAAATTTGGTCCAGATTTCAGTTGAGGGGGGGCTAACCCGGGGATCACCCCTCCCCCGCACACAAAATAGGATTGTTAATAACGCCGCTTGCGTGATAGATCTAACGAAAAAAACAGTTGATCTAACCTGATCTAACATATATCTATCAAAATCAATAACATTTGGTCCAGATTTCAGTTGAGGGGGGGCTAACCCGGGGATCACCCCTCCCCGGCACACAAACTAGGATTGTGAATACCGCCGATTACGTGATAGATCTAACGAAAAAAACAGTTGATCTAACCTGATCTAACGTATATCTATCAAAATCAATAAAATTTGGTCCAGATTTCAGTTGAAGGGGGGCTAACCCGGGGATCACCCCTCCCCCGCACACAAACTAGGATTGTGAATACCACCGCTTGCGTAATAGATCTAACGAAAAAAACAGTTGATCTAATCTGATCTAACGTATATCTATCAAAATCAATAAAATTTGGTCCAGATTTCAGTTGAGGGGGGGCTAACCCGGGGATCACCCCTCCCCCGCACACAAAATAGGATTGTTAATACCGCCACTTGCGTGATAGATCTAACGAAAAAAACAGTTGATCTAACCTGATCTAACGTATATCTATCAAAATCAATCAAATTTGGTCCAGATTTCAGTTGAGGGAGGGCTAACCCGGGGATCACCCCTCCCCCGCACACAAACTAGGATTGTGAATACCGCCGCTTGCGTGATAGATCTAACGAAAAAAACAGTTGATCTAACCTGATCTAACGTATATCTATCAAAATCAATAAAATTTGGTCCAGATTTCAGTTGAGGGGGGGCTAACCCGGGGATCACCCCTCCCCCGCACACAAAATAGGATTGTTAATACCGCCACTTGCGTGATAGATCTAACGAAAAAAACAGTTGATCTAACCTGATCTAACGTATATCTATCAAAATCAATCAAATTTGGTCCAGATTTCAGTTGAGGGAGGGCTAACCCGGGGATCACCCCTCCCCCGCACACAAACTAGGATTGTGAATACCGCCGCTTGCGTGATAGATCTAACGAAAAAAACAGTTGATCTAACCTGATCTAACGTATATCTATCAAAATCAATCAAATTTAGTCCAGATTTCAGTCCAGATTTCAGTTGAGGGGGGGCTAACCCGGGGATCACCCCTCCCCCACACACAAAATAAGATTGTTAATAACGCCGCTTGCGTTATAGATCTAACGAAAAAAACAGTTGATCTAACCTGATCTAACGTATATCTATCAAAATCAATCAAATTTAGTCCAGATTTCAGTTGAGGGGGGGCTAACCCGGGGATCACCCCTCCCCCGCACACAAACTAGGATTGTGAATACCGCCGATTACGTGATAGATCTAACGAAAAAAACTGTTGATCTAACCTGATCTAACATATATCTATCAAAATCAATAAAATTTGGTCCAGATTTCAGTTGAGGGGGGGCTAACCCGGGGATCACCCCTTCCCCGCACACAAACTAGGATTGTGAATACCGCCGCTTGCGTGATAGATCTAACGAAAAAAACAGTTGATCTAATCTGATCTAACGTATATCTATCAAAATCAATAAAATTTGGTCCAGATTTCAGTTGAGGGGGGGCTAACCTGGGGATCACCCCTCCCCCGCACACAAAATAGGATTGTTAATAACGCCGCTTGCGTGATAGATCTAACGAAAAAAACAGTTGATCTAACCTGATCTAACATATATCTATAAAAATCAATAACATTTCGTCCAGATTTCAGTTGAGGGGGGGCTAACCCGGGGATCACCCCTCCCCCACACACAAACTAGGATTGTGAATACCGCCGATTACGTGATAGATCTAACGAAAAAAACAGTTGATCTAACCTGATCTAACGTATATCTATCAAAATCAATAAAATTTGGTCCAGATTTCAGTTGAGGGGGGGCTAACCCGGGGATCACCCCTCCCCCGCACACAAACTAGGATTGTGAATACCGCCGCTTGCGTGATAGATCTAACGAAAAAAACAGTTGATCTAATATGATCTAACGTATATCTATCAAAATCAATAAAATTTGGTCCAGATTTCAGTTGAGGGGGGGCTAACCCGGGGATCACCCCTCCCCCGCACACAAAATAGGATTGTTAATACCGCCGCTTGCGTGATAGATCTAACGAAAAAAACAGTTGATCTAACCTGATCTAACGTATATCTATCAAAATCAATCAAATTTGGTCCAGATTTCAGTTGAGGGGGGGCTAACCCGGGGATCACCCCTCCCCCGCACACAAACTAGGATTGTGAATACCGCCGCTTGCGTGATAGATCTAACGAAAAAAACAGTTGATCTAACCTGATCTAACGTATATCTATCAAAATCAATCAAATTTGGTCCAGATTTCAGTTGAGGGGGGGCTAACCCGGGGATCACCCCTCCCCCGCACACAAACTAGGATTGTGAATACCGCCGCTTGCGTGATAGATCTAACGAAAAAAACAGTTGATCTAACCTGATCTAACGTATATCTATCAAAATCAATAAAATTTGGTCCAGATTTCAGTTGAGGGGGGGCTAGCCCCCCCTCATTAAAAATGCAATATCTCAGTAATTAGACTAGATCTAACAAAACTTTTGGCTGATCAAACCTGATCTAACGTGGAGCTATCATAATCAATAACATTTTGTCCAAATTTTTGTTGAGGGGG
Organism: Bombina bombina; assembly: GCF_027579735.1. Taxonomy (NCBI): domain Eukaryota; kingdom Metazoa; phylum Chordata; class Amphibia; order Anura; family Bombinatoridae; genus Bombina; species Bombina bombina. Next base: position 486,053,287 of record NC_069504.1, on the reverse strand, counting down.
GGCTGGCTACGGGTTAGCCCCCCCTGAAAAAGATTGTTAATATTTCATATTTTAGAGTAGATCTAACGAAAAAAACAGTTGATCTAACCTGATCTAACAAAGATCTAACAAATGGAATGATAATTTGTTAAAATTTTGAATATGGGGGGGCTAACCCGGGTGAGGTGACCTTGACGTGGTGCCTGAGCTTTTCCCATTTGGCCAGATGCGGTGACTAACCTTTCCAGTTGTGATTTTATCTTAGCTGTGAGCTAGCTGGTGAGTGCTGGATGTTTCTATGTGTTGTATTACTTTTTGTTTGTAATCCCCCTTGTTTCTTGCACCCATTCCGGACTGGGGTTAACTGCCTGTGGCTCTGGTGAGATCACAGCTTTTTTGGAGTGCTATTTAGCACCCAGGGCTGGATGTTGCTGAGTCAATGGATGTGTACCTGATCCGGTCTTGGAGTGCAGTTCCCTTCTGTGTTTTGTATTTCTCTGGGTGATTACATCCACATGTGCACCCCTTCTTTGTTCTCAGTTTATTTGGTTTTGTGAGCTCTCATGGTGTGGCTGTGTTAGGGACTCAGGCAGTGGAAAGGACCTTGACGTGGTGGGCTAACCCGGGTGAGGTGACCTTGACGTGGTGCCTGAGCTTTTCCCATTTGGCCAGATGCGGTGACTAACCTTTCCAGTTGTGATTTTATCTTAGCTGTGAGCTAGCTGGTGAGTGCTGGGTGTTTCTATGTGTTGTATTACTTTTTGTTTGTAATCCCCCTTGTTTCTTGCACCCATTCCGGACTGGGGTTAACTGCCTGTGACTCTAGTGAGATCACAGCTTTTTTGGAGTGCTATTTAGTCACTGGATGTGTACCTGGTCCGGTTTTGGAGTGCAGTTCCCTTCCGTGTTTATATATATATATATATATATATATATATATATATATATATATATATATATATATATATATATATATACATACATACATACATACATACAGTCCATTTCATGAGAACACCCTGACTTAAGTTAGAGCATAATGTGACCCTGTGGTACATAAGAAGCTTGTCTCCAGGGCAGGCCCGAGCGTCTGTGCAGGGAGCATATGTAAATACACGGTCAAGTAAATAATTTGTACTTTGTACGTACCATCCTCTGTGCTGTTACCTAACGGGACTGGCATCGGCTGCGCCTGCACCTCTGATGTGTTTTTCCGACGTGCTAATAAATCTGGAAAAAGTGTTTATTTAAGGAATGCCTTTAGTTGCTGGGACATTATAGAACCCTCAAAGCATGCGTAAAAACACAAATGCTACCTTATTTACTGCACGTAATTAAACTTTGTATTCTAAAATATTTAAAGGGATACTGAACCCACATTTTTCTTTAATTATTCAGATAGAGCAGGCAATTTTAAGCAACTTTTTAATTTACTCCTATCATTTTTTCTTCGTTCTCTTGGAATCTTTATTTAAAAAAGCAGGAATTTAAGCTTACGAGCCGGCCCATCTTTGGTTCAGCACCTAAGTTGTACTTGCTGATTGGTGGCTAAATGGTATTCACCAATCAGCAAGCACTATCCAGGGTCTGAACCAAAAATGTGCCGGCTTGTAAGCTTACATTCCTGCTTTTTCAAATAAAGATAGCAAGAAAACTAAGAAAAAATGATAATAGGAGTAAATTAGATTGTTTGTTTTTTTTAAATTGCATGCTCTATCTGAATCATGAAAGAAAAATTTGTGTTCAGTGTCCCTTTAAGCATTCAACAAGTGTACGGTCACTGGAAAATAGGTTTGTTGTATGTGGTGTGCAATAAAGCTACTTTTTTGTTTAATGTGCCTTTAGTGGGAAGCTACTTTAATGATAAGTCTCTATCTTATTTAGGGTTTCAAGGTGTCCAATATATAACTGGGAGGGGGGGGGGGTGGCGGCACAGTAGCGGGTGAAGCAACCTCCCTAAATTAGTTTTTGCAGGTTGGGATGTCTGTAACTTATAAGTATAGTATAGCATTAGTATACTATACGATCAACACATTTATTTATTTTTTACTTTATAGTATGAAAACTTTAACTATAACTAGTAATATTTTTTTTACACTTTTTAAATTGCTACAATATAGTATACACTTAAAGGGACAGTAAAGTCATAATTAGACATTCATGATTCAGACAGCTCATACAATTTTAAACAGCTTTCCAATTGACTTCTATTATTTAATTTGCTTCCTTCTCTTGTTATCCTTTGCTGGATGTTTTTTCTAGGTAAGCTCAGGAGCAGCAAAGAACTAGGTTCTAGCTGCTGATTGGTAGCTGCATAAATACACCGATTGTCATTGGCTCACCTATGTGTTCAGTTAGAAACCAGTAGTGCATTGGTGCTCCTTCAACAAATGATACCAAGAGAATGAAACAAATTTGATAATAGAAGTAAAGTAGACAGTTGTTTAAAATTGTATGTTCTACCTAAATCATGAAAAAACAATTTTGGATTTGATGTCCCTTTAAGGTTTATCATGAGGCGAATGCCTCGAACAGTTGCAGGCTCGCTTATTTGAGCCTGCAACGGAAAATTATGAAGCAGCAGTGTAAACCACTACTTCATAAACCATCTCGCCATCTTGGATTTGGCGGATGAAAATCACCTTGGATTTATTTGACTGGTGGTGATTGACAAGCCCTACTCTCACGCAGTTGATTGCACGAGAATAGGGGACAGCATTGCACAAGCATTTAGCTCTGTAAGAAGTAAAAACAGCAACTGGCACCTATATCCCATGCCTGTCTCTGTGGTGACTAAGGGCAATCATACCTGTCTCTCTACCAATCAGCCTCTTATGGCACCCCAATCCCTCCCCCTTATTACGTTGTTCTTTTTTTTTTCTTATGTACTTTCTGTGCTTAAAAGGAGTTTGTGTGTAATTTGCACTGGGGATTTAATATTCTGTAGTCCTTACATAACTAATGATAATGCCCAACTCAGTTCTTTTGTCAAGTTTGGATTTGGTGTGTACGTGCGTATCTTGTTTTATTGCACTTCGCTTTATTATGCTTCACAGATATTGCGTGTTTTAAAAATTGAAGGTTTGTGGCAACCTTGCATCAAGCAAGTCTATCAGTGCCATTTTCCCAACATATATACAAATATAAACAAATATATATATATATACATACATATACACACACGCACACACACACCCCAGCAGCAGCAGCAAAAAGATTATGACTCGCTGAAGTCTTTTTTTAGCAATAAAGTATTTTTTAATTAAAGGGACATAATACTCATATGCTAAATCACTTGAAACTGATGCAGTATAATTGTAAAAAGCTGACAGGAAAATATCACCTGAGCATCTCTATGTAAAAAAAGGAAGATATTTTACCTCACAATCTCCTCAGCTCGGCAGAGTAAGTTCTGTGTAAAAAGTTATACTCAGCTGCTGCTCAGCTGCAGGTAAAAAAAAATAAATGAAGAAATGAACAGCAGAAAATCAGCATCAGCAGTGCTGAGGTCATGAACTCTTTTACTGTGATCTCATGAGATTTCACTTAACTCTCATGAGATTTCATTGTAAACTTCCTTACACTGAATAGGGAAATAAGATGAGTGTGCACGAATGCTCGCTCCTTCCGCTGTCTCGGGACAGACATACTGATTTGTTGCTTAGAAGTCCTTTACAATGGGATGTGGCTACTGAAAAACTTTTGAGGTAAAATATCTTTCTTTTTTACATAGAGATGTTCAGGTGATATTTTCTAGTCAGCTTTTTACAGCTGTTCTGCATCACTTTTAAGTGTTTAAACATTTGGGTATTATGGCCCTTTAAGGTATGTACATTGATTTTTAGACGCAATGCTTTTGTACACTGAATAGACTACATTATAGTGTAAACATAACTTTTATATACCCTGGGACACCAAAAAAAGTATGTAACTCGCTTTATTCCCATATTCGCTTTATTGCGGTGGTCTGGAACCAACCCCACAAGATCTCTGGGATATTCCTATATAAGATTTTACAAACCAAATGTTAAATAAGATTTTACTTGTTGATTTCTATGGTGTTCTATTTTGCTGGTGTCTCATTACAGTGGCATCAGCTAGGGCCAAACTGGGAATATAAAGCAGCCCTGAAAAAATTTGAAGACCAGACCCATTTTCCTTTGTGTCTGTAGAATGCACACATCCCATTTTTCTCAAGGGGATTGCTGGGACACTTCTTCCCCCAATATTTTTTCAGAATTAAATTATATTAGTTTGTAATACAAAATGTCAGATTTTTGTTATATAGGCACCCTACAACCCATTTTCATCTATGATTGATCATAGTGTGATCTGGAGAAGACACTCAAAATCGTGTGTCACTCTGTGATTTGACTAGACACTAGAAACCATTCAAAGGAGGGATGTTAAACTGGTAAATGGTATTGGAGATAAAACTTACAAGGAAATACTTTGTGACCCTAATATGTATAGGAAAGAGAGGTGATACCGCTGCATTGTCTCATTACCAGCACCACACCTTAAATTCTAGCTGGCCAATTCCAGCTGCTGAGACCCCCCCCCCCCCGCATGCGTGGGATTTTCTATCGCAAATGGGGGGATTTATAGAAAGCTGTTTATTCGTCTCCTCGGCAATATTCGGAAGTCTGCCCCTCCCCCCACTGCAACTACTCCCATTAAGCTGAGTCTCTGTGCGTGTATGACAAACAGCCACTCGGCTATCGCCACTGCTTCTTCTGCTGATCCAATGAGGCTTTTCACAGGCTCCCTTCAATGTCATTGTTTAAACATTTGTTGCAGCAGTAAGCATTGGATCATCAGAAGAAGCAGTGGCGATAGCCGAGTGGCTGTTTGTCATACATGCACAGAGACTCAGCTTAATGGGAGTAGTTGCAGTGGACTTCCGAATATTTCCGAGAAGACGAATAAACAGCGTATGCGGCCAGGTATGTGATGACGCTGGCACGCATGCGCATTAGGGTCAAAATGTGTACAACAGCTGATGTAACGTCACAGGAAGAGACGTGGTTCGCTCTTTTCAAAAGTTCGGCCCCTTACCAGAACACCAGCCTTGGCATCAGCTCAGTATTTGTGTGGAATTTGTAATTCTGTCAGCATGCATCTATCTACAGTAACCATAGTTGCCAAAATTTCCAGGGACACTTTGCAGCAGAGCAATACCCATTTACTGTTCGCATAGCGCCACCTACTCAGATCGCCCCCGAAAACAAGCACATACAATTCTAGTAGTATACTTTAGCCATACTGATTGCTTAAAGGGACAGGAAAGATTAAACTTTTATCATTCAGACAGAGCTTGTTCTACACATATCCTACACTAGTTGGAGCTAGCTGCTGATTGGTGCCTGCACACATTTGTCTCTTGTGATTGGCTAATTAGATGTCTTCAGCTGCCAGTAGTGCAATGCTGTTCTTTCAGCAAAGGATAATAAGATAATGAAACAAATTTGATAATAGAAATAAATTGGACAGTTGTTTAAAATTGTATGTTCTATCCAAATCATGAAAGAAAATCTTGGGGTTTCCTGTTGCTTTAAGGACTTGCTAAGACTCTATTGAACGTTTCTCATGTAGATTGCATTTTAATGAGTTAAATATTCATGTTTTTATCTTTTTGCTGTAGTGATTGAGAGCACTAGGTTAATAGACCCAGAATGCCCCAGTACATTTTTGGTAAATATTGGATTTCATATATCTGATTGCAGAGGCTTTGTTCAGCTCATCTGGCTCTGCCATGGGATATAAGTTCCCCTTGTTCCCTTCCCCGTCATATATCTTTCAAATGATTGTCTGTCATGCGCCCCCTTTAGAAGTCCTTATGTGTATCCCTTTTACAAATTCTTTCTTTTGTAGGTCAGAAAAATAAGAGCTATAAACTTCATTAAAATGGTAATGGCACTGTATTTTTCACCTTTAATATGTTCACAGCAATTCATTTTACCTATAAGAGTGTATTGAATGGTTTATAAATAGCTACTTTACCTGTTTTTTCTGTTAAACCAACAACTTTATTAAAATATGAATTCTGCGGTATAGTCTGTAGAAACTGCTATGAAACAAAAGGCATCAACAGAAATAAAGCCCCAGTTGGAGTTTTTTTCTAGTGCATGGAATACATAGCACAATTATTAGCTACTTCCCTGAGTCTGTTATCCCTTTAATGTCTCTCAATAACTGGTTATACCAGCCACATAGTATTAATAGTTTTGGCATCTTGAGGTCTATTCTAGCAAATAAACATTTTAATTTTATGTATATATAAAGGGATTCATATTGGTGTATATAGAGAAATTTAAGATTAGGAAGTTTGCTCTTCCTGCAGGCTCTACCCATTTAGGGTCAGATTACAAGTGGAGCGCTATTTAATGCGCCCACTCAATCGTTAACTGTGCTAAAAGTAAGCTTTTTGCACGTGTCAGGTTGCTCATTTAAAAGCAAACTGTTTTTGCTCACGCATTAACCCGACTTGCGTAAAAAAATTTACTTAGAATATATTATGTGTGATAACCTATTCCTCCATAAAAGTCAGTGGAGCAAAAAAGTGGGGGAAAATCCTACCTGCAAACAAAAACAATCCCATATTCTCAAGTGTGCTAACCAAACATAAAAATATGAATATTTCACATTCCAATGTTATTCAAATTGCAGCATATGTTTTATTTACATATTTCTATATATATATATATATATATATATATATATATATATATATAATGGTAATTTGGTACACTATACAGTATATATATATATACACACAAACATATATATGTGTGTGTGTGTATATATATATATATATATATATATATATATATATATATATATATATATATAATATATATATATATATATATATATATATATATATATATATATATATAGAGAGAGAGAGAGAGAGAGAGAGAGAGAGAGAGAGAGAGAGAGAGAGAGAGAGAGAGAGAGAGAGAGAGAGAGAGAGAGAGAGAGAGAGAGAGAGAGAGAGAGAGAGAGAGAGAGAGAGAGAGAGAGAGAGAAAGTGTAGCAGCACTCCAGCTCCAAATAGCTTCGTTAAGCTCTCCTTGCCCCGGGTGCACTTCAAGAGTATAAACAAACCAGCATAAAGGAAGTCACTCACAGGGTCTTGCAAAAAGATAAAGCATTTATTTGACGTTTCGGGTGTTACCCCTTTCTCAAAAAACAACACAGTGTAAAACAGTATACTCACTCCCCTTAAATACCCCTGCACAGCTAACAAATAATTTGAGAAAGGGGTAACACCCGAAACGTCAAATAAATGCTTTATCTGTTTGCAAGACCCTGTGAGTGACTTCCTTTATATATATATATATATATATAGGTATATATATATATATATATATATATATATATATATATATATATATATATATAATCATATATATCTATACATAATCATATATATATATATATATATATATATATATATATATATATATATATATATATATATATATATATATATATATATAAAATTATGTATATATATATATATATATATATATATATATACACACCTATATATATATATATATATATATATATATATATATATATATATATATATATATATATATATATATATATATATATATAAATACCTATTTATAAATACATAGAACATATTCCCCTGTGTACAGAACATTGAAATGTGAAATATTTACAGTAAATACATAGTTAAAACCTTTATTTAATAATAAATATTGCATACATATGTTTTTACATGTTTTAATCTACTTAACTGCAAAGGGCTCCAATGCACTTACATATGTACACATATATAGACATATATATATCTGTTTATATGTGTATATCTGTTTGTAAATACATATATAGATGCACAGATACAGTACATATGTACACACACACATATATATATATATATACATGCACATTTTTAGATATGTATATGTATGCATCTCTTTGTTAACCCCTTTGTGACTACAGCACTTTTCCATTTTCTGAACGTTTGGGACCAAGGCCCCTATTTATCAACCCGTCAACTTACTTGCATTCGCCGGCACCAATACGCTCACCTAAGATCGCCTAACATCGCTGCCGCGGACCTGAATACATTCTCCAAAGTTACCAAAAAAGCTGTAAAAGAAGCTCACCAAGTACGGGGCGATGAGCAGCGGACTGTTGTTAACTAACAGTCATCGATCTCGCTGCTCTTCTGCTTTTTCCCAGCTTTGGTATACTTTGGTATACTGTCACTAAACACCCACACTATACTAAACTGTTTTACCCCTATCCCGCCCCTCCCGGACCCCGCCGCAACTAAATAAAGTTATTAACCCCTAAACCGCCGCTCCCCGAGCCCACCGCCACCTACATTATACTTATTAACCCCTAATCTGCCGCCCCCTACACCGCTGCCACCTACATTATGTTACTAACCCCTAATCTGCCCCCCCTACACTGCCGCCACCTACATAATACTTATTAACCCCTAATCTGTCGTCCCCGTCGCCGCCACTATATTGAATTTATTAACCCCTAAACCTAAGTCTAACCCTAACACCCCCTAACTTAAATCTAACTTAAATAAATATAAATAAAATTACTATCATTAACTACATTATTCCTATTTAAAACTAAATACTTACCTGTAAAATAAACCCTAAGCTAGCTACAATATAACTAATAGTTACATTGTAGCCATCTTAGGGTTTATTTTTATTTTACAGACTAGTTTGTATTTATTTTAACTAGGTAGAATAGTAACTAAATTGTTATTAACTATTTACTAGCTACTTAGCTAAAATAAATACAAAAGTACCTGTAAAATAAAACCTAACCTAAGTTACAATAACACCTAACACTACACTACAATTAAATAAATTACATACAATTAACTAAATTATATACAATTATCTAAAGTACAAAAACCCCCAACTAAATTACAGAAAATAATAAACAAATTACAGAAATTTAAACTAATTACACCTAATCTAATAGCCCTATCAAAATAAAAAAAGCCCCCCCAAAATAAAAAAAACCCTAGCCTAAACTACCAATAGCCCTTAAAAGGGCCTTTTGCGGGGCATTGCCCCAAAGTAATCAGCTCTTTTACCTGTAAAATACAAACAACCCCCCCAACAGTAAAACCCACCACCCACACAAACAACCCCCCAAAAAGAATCCTAACTAAAAAAACCTAAGCTCCCCATTGCCCTGAAAAGGGCTTTTGGATGGGCATTGCCCTTAAAAGGGCAGTTAGCTCTTTTGCGGACCACAGCCCTAACCTAAAAATAAAACCCACCCAATACACCCTTAAAAAAACCTAACACTAACCCCCTGAAGATCGACTTACTGGGAGACGTCTTCATCCAAACCGGGCAGAAGTGGTCCTCCAGACGGGCAGAAGTCTTCATCCAAGCCGGGCAGAAGTGGTCCTCCAGACAGGCAGAAGTCTTCATCCAGATGGCATCTTCTATCTTCATCCATCCGGCGCGGAGCTGGTCCATCTTCAAGACATCCGACGCGGGGCATCCTCTTCGGCCGACGAATACCTGACGAATCTAACTGCCCTTTTAAGGGCAATGCCCACCCAAATGCCCTTTTCAGGGCAATGGGGAGCTTAGGTTTTTTTAGTTAGGATTTTTTTGTGGGGTTGTTTGTGTGGGTGGTGGGTTTTACTGTTGGGGGGTTGTTTGTATTTTTTTTTTACAGGTAAAAGAGCTGATTACTTTGGGGTAATGCCCCGCAAAAGGCCCTTTTAAGGGCTATTGGTAGTTTAGTTTAGGCTAGGGTTTTTTTTATTTTGGGGTTTTTTTTTTTATTTTGATAGGGCTATTAGATTAGGTGTAATTAGTTAAAAATTTCTGTAATTTGTTTATTATTTTCTGTAATTTAGTGTTGGGTTTTTTTGTACTTTAGATAATTGTATATAATTTAGGTAATTGTATGTAATTTATTTAATTGTATTTAATTGTAGTGTAGTGTTAGGTGTTATTGTAACTTAGGTTAGGTTTTATTTTACAGGTACTTTTGTATTTATTTTAGCTATTTAGTAACTATTCTACTTAATTAAAATAAATAAATACAAACTTGCCTGTAAAATAAAAATAAACCCTAAGATGGCTACAACGTAACTATTAGTTATATTGTAGCTAGTTTAGGGTTTATTTTATAGGTAAGTATTTAGTTGTAAATAGGAATAATGTAGTTAATGATAGTAATTTTATTTATATTTATTTAAATGAGATTTAAGTTAAGGGGTGTTAGGGTTAGACTTAGGTTTAGGGGTTAATGAATTTAATATAGTGGCGGCGACATTGGGGGTGGCATATAAGGGGTTAATAACATAATGTAGGTGGCAGCGGTGTAGTGGGGCAGATTAAGGGTTAATAAGTATAATGTAGGTGGCGGCGGTGTCGGGGGTGGCAGATTAGGGGTGTTTAGACTTGGGGTATATGTTAGGGTGTTAGGTGTAAACATAACTTTATTCTCCCATAGGCATCAATGGGATATCGGGCAGTAGCGAACATGAGCTTTCGCTGCTTTCAGACTCCCATTGATTCCTATGGTATCCGCCGCCTCCAGGGCGGCAGATTGAAAACCAGGTATGCAGGGCTGGAATAGTACCGAGCGTACCTGGTAGAAATTTGTTAACTTTCAAAAGTATTCAATACCAACTTTGTGGAGATACACGCAGACAATATATTCGTTGTAAAATATAAATCTCTTGGTGAAGACAACTCCACACAGGAATCCCACATTCGCGGATTACACCAAGTTTATGCGAAATAAGTGTACACAATTGAAGTACTGTAAATCACTCAGGCTTACCGCACAGTAGATCCCACCGACTGTTGAGAAAGTCTCTCCCACGCTGCCACAGTGAAAGCATGCAGCTTGTTGTGTATACACAATAATGTCGGCAGAAAAACACCTGTGCCGCCTAGGTAAATTACCTGCTACGTCACGCAGGTAAAATGCTGCTACTTCTCCGGTGCTGTTAGGGCTTTCCAATGCCCCTATTCTTCCATCCAAGGAACAAACATCAATATCACACACTTTCACAGTACCGGTAAAGAAAGGCAGGGAGAGAAAGCATCCATTTAAAAGGTAGTCTTTATTATACTTGCATTAAAATCGTACAAAGGCACAGCACACTGTCAGAATCCACGGCTGACGCGTTTCCTGCCTCACGGGCAGTTCATCAGAGCACAGGATAGAGCGCTAAACACAGCTGTTAAATCTGGGATGTGTCTCACATAAGAACCAATCAACATGTTCAAATGGAGACACACACATTAACTCCATGTTTACTTTACCAAACAGTATGTATAACAGATAAAGGTAAAAAACACACTCTCTTTCAAAAGTAGTCAGATAGGGCCTGAATTTGCATTCGGAACATCTCTAGTGACGTAAGCATCGATCTGTGTCGGATTGAGACCGGCGGATCGTATGTTATAACATAGTAGATAAGGTTGAAAAAAGACTGAAGTCCATCGAGTTCAACCTATACAAATCTAAAATACTTTCAAAAAGCTCCATTTAACTCCAGTTCACTACCTCCTTTGGTAATGAGTTCCACAATTTTATTGCTCTTACAGTGAAAAAAACTTTTCCGTTGCAGGAGATTAAATCTCCTTTCCATCAACCTTTAATTATGACCTCTTGTCAGAAACAATTTTCTTGGAATAAACAGAGCTTCTGCCATCTCTGTATATGGGCCTTGAATATATTTATATAAAGTAATCATGTCACCTCTCAAGCGCCTTTTTTCTAAAGAAAACAGACCCAGTTTGGCTAGCCTCTCCTCATAGGTTAATTTCTCCAATCCCCTTATTAGCTTTGTGGCCCTTCTCTGACATTTTTCTAGTTCTGCAATATCTTTTTTAGCAATCGGTCCCCAGAACTGCACTCCAAGCTCAAGGTGAGGTCTTACCAGGGCTTTATATAATGACAGAATTATGCTTTCCTCCCTTGAATCAATGCCTCTTTTAATACATGCTAGTATCTTATTAGCCTTTGTAGCCTCTGCCCTGCATTGTGCACCCATCTTTAGCTTGTTATCTATTACTACTCTCAAATCCCTTTCCTCCTGTGTTTGGCTAAGTCTTGTCCCATTTAAAAATACGTAGCCTGCTTATTTTTACTTACAAAATGTAGAACCTTGCATTTTTCCGTATTCAATCTCATTTTCCATTCACTTGCCCATAATTCTAATTTTAGCTAATCCCTTTGTAAAGAGAGTTCGTCCTGCTCTGACCTAATGACCTTACTTAACTTAGTATCATCTGCAAAAATAGAGATGTCGCTATTTAATCCTTGCTCCAAGTCATTTAGAAAAATATTAAAAAGAACAGGGCCCAGTACTGATCCCTGGGGGACACCACTGATTACCTTTGTCCAATCTGAGTATGATCCATTTACTACTACTCGTTGCTCCCTTTCTTTTATCCAGTTATTTATCCATGAGCTAACATTTTCAGCAATTCCCAGTCCCTTAATGTTGTGCATTAATCTCTCATGTGGCACTATATCAAATGCCTTTGCAAAATCTAAGTATATCACATCAACTGATTCCCCTTTATTTATATTTTTACTTACTAGCTCGTAGAATCTAATTAGATTAGTTTGACATGATCTATTTCTCCTAAAGCCATGCTGATTAGAAATCATAATCTTGTTTACACGAATATGATCATCAATATAATCCCTTCAAATATCTTCCCCACTTTTGATGTCAGACTAACTGGTCTATAGCTTCCTGGATCATCCCTGCTTCCCTTTTTGAAGAGTGGCACCACATCAGCTTTACGCCAATCCTGGGGTACCATGCCTGAGGATAATGAGTCTTGAAAAATTAAGAGTAAAGGTTTGTCTATAACAGTGCTACTTTTACCGGTCTGTAGGGTTTGATAAATAAGGGGAATCAGGCTCGCCACAATTACGCTGCAGAATTCAAGCGTATTTGCGGTTGACTGCTTGATAAATAGGCCCCCAAGGCTATTTTTACATTTCTGTGGTGTTTGTGTTTAGCTGAAATTTTCCTCTTACTCATTTACTGTACCCACACATATTATATACTGTTTTTCTCGCCATTAAATGGACTTTCTAAGGATACCATTATTTTCATTATATCTTATAATTTACAATAAAACAAATTAGAAAATATGATGAAAAAAAATGGAAAAAAACACTTTTTCTAACTTTGACCTCCAAAATCTATTACACATCTATTACACATCTACAACAACCAAAAAACACCCATGCTAAATAGTTTCTAAATTTTGTCTTGAGTTTAGAAATACCCAATGTTTACATGTTCTTTGCTTTTTTTATAGTTATAGGGCAATAAATACAAGTAGCACGTTGCTATTTCCAAATCATTTTTTTTCTCTCAAAATTAGCGATAGTTACATTGGATCACTGATATCTGTCAGAAATCCCTGAATATCCCTCTACAGATATATATATAATTTTTTTTAGTAGACAACCCAAAGTATTGATCTAGGCCCATTTTGGTATATTACATGCCACCATTTCACCGCCAAATGCGATCAAATAAAAAAAATTGTTCACTTTTTCACAAACATTTTCACAAACTTTAGTTTTTTCACTGAAATTATTAACAAACAGCTTGTGCAATTATGGCACAAATGGTTGTAAATGCTTCTCTGGGATCCCCTTTGTTCAGAAATAGCAGACATATATGGCTTTGGCATTGCTTTTTGGTAATTAGAAGGCCGCTAAATGCCGCTGCGCACCACACGTGTATTATGCCCAGCAGTGAAGGGGTTAATTAGGTAGCTTGTAGGGTTAATTTTAGCTTTAGTGTAGAGATCAGCCTCCCACCTGACACATCCCACCCCCTGATCCCAACCAAACAGCTCTCTTCCCTCCCCTACCCCACAATTGTCCCCGCCATCTTAAGTACTGGCAGAAAGTCTGCCAGTATTAAAATAAAAGGCTTTTTTTTTTTTTAAATATCTATTCATCTGTGATTGACCTCCCCTTAGCCCCCAACCTCCCCCAAAAAAGCTCTCTAACCCTCCCCCGCTACCTATTTGCCGCCATCTTGGGTACTGTCTGCCAGTACCCAGTTTGCTACCCCAAAAAAAGTTTTTTGTTTTTTTTATAAAATATCAATTTTCTGTAGTGTAGCTGCCCCCCTCCCCCTCCCAGATCCTTTGATTTTTATTTTTCTCCCCCTCCTATTCAGTTACATTGGTGGCAGTAGTTGCTGCGCACGCACGCACGCACACGCACACACTCGCCCTCCGCAATCCCCCCCGCACACTCCCGGCACCCGGCGTGCACATTGCACATACAGGAACCGGATGCCAGGTAGCGATGGGCTGCCCACCCGCCTCCCTGCTAAAGCTCCCACCCACCAACGATCGGCACCATCGCTAACGGTGCAGAGAGGGCCACAGAGCGGCTCTCTCTGCATTGGTGTGTAAAAAAAATGGTATTGCCAGATGCCTCAATATTGAGGCATCACTGCAATACCATGAAAGCAGCTGGAAGTGATCAGGATCGCTTCCACCACTTGAAACCCCAGAGGATGTGCCAGGAACGTCCTTGGTCGTTAAGGGTATTTTTTGTAGGACGTTCCTGGCACGTCCTCGGTCGCGAAGGGGTTAAAGCCCTTTGCCTGATTTTTTTTTCTAAGACCTCAGTTCTTTGACCCCTTTTGTGAGCCTTATGTGTTTTGTGACATTTTTTTGTTTCACAAAACAGTTAACCAGAGCTCTGAGCTCGCACTAACCCGACGTGCGTTATCTTCAATTGCGCTCAAGCAATCGCATTTACTTTTCAATTATATTATGATCCAAATACTTGCAAACAGCCATGATAAACTCCTTTTGGCTCACGCACAACAGTTAGCGCACCACTCATAATCTAGCCCTTAAAGGGACACTGAACCCAAATTTTTTTCTTTTGTGATTCAGATAGAGCATGACATTTTAAGCAACTTTCTAATTTACTCCTATTATCAAATTTTCATAATTCTCTTGGTATCTTTATTTGAAATGCAAGAATGTAAGTTTAAATGCCGGCCCATTTTTGGTGAACAACCTAGGTTGTCCTTGCTGATTGGTGGATAAATTCATCCACCAATCAAAAACTGCTGTCCAGAGTTCTAAACCAAGAAAAAAGCTTAGATGCCTTTTTTTCAAATAAAGATATCAAGAGAATGAAGAAACATTGATAATAGGAGTAAATTAGAAAGTTGCTTAAAATTGCATGATCTATCTGAATTACAAAAGAAAAATGTGGGTTCAGTGTCCATTTAAATGGTTATGAAAACAATAGATTGGGGTTTCCATGAGCAAAACAGTTTGTACAAACACTAAAATAATCTAAAGGAACAGTTTCCCATACATTTAATACTCTGCAGCTAGTATAACATCACTGGAATGACATTGAGGGAAAGCAATTTTACAGTATAGTGTCCCTAATAAGTATAATAGAAACAATGCTCTTATTAATTGAAAAATAATAATAATAATAATATAATTTATTAGTTCCTAATGCAGCTTAGATCTCTTTGTGTGGTGAGCATCTCCAAAGGCCAACAGTGTAATGCATGTAGGAAAAGAGGTAAGACAGCATTTCAATGGTTCAGAAAAAAATCTTCATCAGAAGATTAAAGAGCACTGCCACCAAACTGGGATTAAAAAATCTTTTGTTAAAAGTTACTTTTGAGAAATAACAACGATTGGTCAGTCATGCAATCACATGCAACAGCAGTTAATGGACGTGAAACCCATCTATGATTTAGAGAGAGCATGCAATTTTAAACAACTTTCCAATTTACTTCTATTGTCTAATTTGCTTCATTCTCTTGATATCCTTTGTTGAGAAACATATATAAATGGGCTCAGTAGCTGCTGATTGGTGGCTGCACATAGATTCCTTATGTGATTGGCTCACCCTTGTGCAGTTCTTTTTCATCAACAAAGGATATATAAAGAATGAAGCAAATGAGATAATAGAAGTAAATTGGAATGTTGTTTAAAATTGTATTCTCTATCTGAATCGTGAAAGAAAATTTTTGGGTTTTATGTCCCTTTAAACTCCTGTTTTATCTGAGGAGGAGGGCGCTCAAATAGAGCACCCTAATTCTTCTTGTGTTTGGCCTGGAAATACAAATGACTCCTCATTTGAAAAGAGAAAAACCACGTCCTCCTATAGTTCATCACCACTCAAAATGGTGACCACCTTCCTCACAGACCTCCAGTAAATTTTACTATGATGGGGTAGTGAGACTGTTATGAAGCCCCTGTCTCCCCCTCTGATGTAATCAAAAGGAAATTCACCTTTTTTGAATGACAGCTCACATCCCTCTCTAATTAGCAGCTGATCACCATGTTAATAGTGATCACCTGAACCAACTAGGTACTAGAGCATTGTTATCTAAGAGGGATGGAGTCTGTTTCAGGGCACATTTCACCCCTGATATACCACAAAGGGATGGAAGTTTGGAAGTTCCTACTTTAGGGTGATATACCCTTGTCATTATAAGGTGATTGTTATAAAAATGTCTGTTTCTATGAAAGCATGCTTTTAAACAAAGGATATGAGAACTAAGTACATCTGATAATAGTAGTTCAATTAAATGGTCACTTATTATTGCATGCTCTCTCTGAACCATAACATTTTACATTTGACTTTCATGTCCCTTTATGCCATGTGATTTCCTAAAATGGTGGTCTAGGCTCCCCAATGGGGTATAAAATAGCACTAGCTACCCCTTTAAATTAGCCTAATGGCCACCTGTCAGTGTTTTCCTATTCTATAGTTTCTATGACTAATTGCCTGTTCTTGCAATTAATAAAGTGCCCCTTTACATTTTGCCATAGACTCCTCCTTGGTGTATTTTTTTAAGCATCAAGCTTGGTCAAATAGATATTGGTTTTTTTGTTGGGTAACAAGAGGCTGATAAAAGACTGTCACAGCATTACTCTTGCTAATTCAGCCGAATGGCTCTGAGGGGAGTGGCAATTGGAAGCGAGACTGTGATCTTCTAAACCAATGTATGCCTTTAGTTCTCATATGGAGGTGAGAACCATGCTGATTCACAGTGTCACGCATTTTATAGCCATTCATGTTATTGAGCTTCCCTTGCCATAGTTACATTCATTAGTGTGTACTTTTCTGTATGATTTTGTAGGTGTTTAGTACTTTACTTTTGCTAAATCCATGTAAAAATGCTTGTGCTTTCTGCAAAAAAAGTCTGATGATCAGTTATAGCAGGAGCAAAGGATCCAGGCCACTGCATTCACTACATTTCTGCAAAGCAAGAGGTGACAATACTGAGATTTTGTGTAGGGTTATTTATCTGCATGAAGACAGTGTAGTATGAAGTGAAATTTTTAATTCCAGTCAATAAAAAATGTAGTAAGATGCAAGCTTACAAAATACAGATTTGTACTAAACTTGATGAAAAGTCCTAACTAGTATTTTAAGATATTTTTTTTCTCTTTATATTTGAGACATAAGTACATTGCTGATTTGTATTATTCTACTTTAATATGAAGCACCAACATAATACTATTGCTCTACAAGGTTCATTATATATATAAAAATACGTTTTTAAACAAAATGATTTCAAAGAGAGAATTAATGTGTAACCTTGAAGAGTAAATGTATTTGATCCAAAACAAAAATATGATTTCATAGTTAATAATCTGCATTTAGTAGCACTGTTTCTGACAAACCTAAGTTCATATTCACAAACCTGGATCATACATATAAAAATGTACTTGAATTTAATCACCTCTTAAAACAAACCTGTATGATTTTTCCAGCACACTCCCAAAGATTTATATACAAGATGGTAGACATTTGACCTTCCACCTGTTCATTGCTGGATATGTCCCAGCAGCATGGAAAGGGTAAATGAGCTGGACACCGGACTCAAGGAGGTAGTGCATGTGTGTAGCCTATGCTCCTATGGCAACAAAATAGATCAGATAGCTTCATAAATATTGCCAGTAGCAGAGGCTGCGTGAGGAATAAGTGATCAGTCTGATGTCAGCAGCCTCTGATGCTGCAGCTTCTATCAGGCTGCTCAGTATGGGCAGCAGCCAGAGTCAAGGAGACAGGGAGGGATGAAAAGAGGGAGGGAATTCTCATTTTCTGTGTTTATTGTGATTTGTTCCTTTTGTTCTTTTGGGCAGCCCTAGCCCAGACCCTCCCCTGACCGGCTGTTGGTTGAACTGTATTGCCCGTCTATTACATTTCATTCCCTACTAGAATGTCCTCCTCATATCAGTGCCTTGGTTTTGAGAGAAGACAATCATGTACCTCCTGCAATACCACAATGCTGCTAATGCTTGTCATATAAAGGTATCCCGAACAGTATATGCCTGAATTAGTAGGAACTGCTGCCATGCCCCCAAGAGTGGCAGCTAAGGCTGATACCAGCTAGGTACAGAGAACCCTCAGTGGAGTATCCTGGCAGACAATGGACAGGCTGCACCCCTCTATGAGGAAGCGTCTGTACAGTCTCCCACAGCACATCGGATCCAAAGCATCTATTATGGACGAAGAGGAAGGTGAAGAGAGGGACACCTGGAAGAAGAGTATCAAACTCAAACAGCTGCCTTCGCCTTCTGCCCTGAGGGCCCTTGACCCACGACCTGCAGCAAAGGAAGCACACATTATGGAGACTGAGGTAGGAAAAACCCAAAGAACCAGTAGCAATGGAGACTGTAGAAGATTTACTGGTAGCCTGTCATCCATAGCCAGCTGTGGCCGGCACCTTCACAACTCAGATGCAATTGAAGGAAGGAGGCTTATATCTGAAGGGGACCTGAGCCCCACCGAAGAGAAGTCCCCTTCTGATTCAGCTGGTGGGGAAACTGGATTTGATCGCTCCCAAAATGCTTCATCAGTTTCCCAATCTCAGGGATGTGTGCAGCATAGCACTTCAGTAAAGGTAGAGGAAAGAGAGCAGACATTGTCTGGGGGAGATGATGATCAGGGCAGCTTTATGCACAGACAGTTTGGGGCGCTTCTGCAACCAGGAGTGAACAAATTCTCCTTGCGTATGTTTGGGAGTCAGAAGGCTGTAGAAAGGGAACAGGATCGTGTTAAATCTGCAGGATTTTGGATTATTCACCCATACAGCGACTTCAGGTAAAAAAGAATAAAATACCTGGACCCAAATATAAGCTACATCCCATACATCATGGTAAGGCTATGAGTACAACATATGGGCTTGAAAGGTCTGAGTGTCCTGGCAGTTAGTAAGAGTTTTGTACCTTGTTTCACACAGGATGTAAATCATTGTTTTATTTGAAATGACAGTAAGACCTTTTGTGTTCAAGGTAGAGTAATGGTTCAGTGTTATCTGTAACCTTGGGGAAAACACATTATTTTTAATGACCAAGAAATAAATACTCATTTGCAGTAACATTTATACAGACTTTCACCTCTTTATGTGGCTGTGAATGAAAATATGGATTTTGTGATACTTGAATATATATATAAATAGTGTATATTGAAGTATAATCAGTCGTTTAATGAACTGGGGCCTAGCATTTAAAAGGAGAGTGGGTTGCATGAAAACAAATCCCTAGATACACCTCCCTCTCCTGTGGCTCAGACCCACAGTAAAAACTATGCAGTTCCACAGTGTTTATCTTTAGTGTACATTCTTCCAGCTTCCAATAAAAAGTTCACAACCATACATATAAGTAATGGACATAAGATGATTCATGGTAATTGATCCTTTTCTTGATCAGCTGGAGAACACATCTAATATTCTTTTGCTTCTTGTACGTTTCTAGAAAAATGGAAAACTGACAAAGTTCTAATCAATGATGCACAGTCTCTTAATTGTGATTGCGTTTCCTTACTGCTTTATCCCATATAGTGATAAGAGATCTTGGAATGTCACATATTCTATTACTAAGAGGTCAGGTTATATCAGCACATGCTGTGTTTTTCTAATTAGTGGAACTCAGTGACAAACACTGCTATTACAATCTTCTACATTATAAATCATTTTCACATGATTCACTGCTAAGGAATAATAGAAAATCAAGACTAGAGATTCGCCCTTGCTTGCAGCATATGCCTATTGGTTACTGTTATGAACAACACCAGCTTCATTTAATTGGTAAATACTGTTTTCTGTTTCTTTGTATTGTACCTGTTGATCTTGACTACAGGGCAGGCTGTTCTTGTTGACAGGCACAATAACTGCAGCAGTCTAGAGCCTGGAACGCTTTGAATTATTTCTACTGATGGTTCTTTTTTTCTGCCTTTCTATATAATTGCAAACTAATAGATAATGTGTGCGCACTGCTGATCAGGACGAACTGCCTTTCAGTTAGCCTGCGTAAATCTGCTCTTTTTATCTTTTTTAGATACAAGACAACCCTCATAACTGGCCACATTTTAAACCTGTATATATATATATATATATATATATATATATATATATATATATATATATATATATATATATATATATATATATATATATATATATACTTTCTTTGAAACTGACACAATGTATCTGTTACAAGCCGTACACAATTTGGTTATTCATTACATGAAGTATGAAGCAAATTGTTACAGAAGCAAGCTGCAGCCTCCAATGCTATTCTAAACACTGATGGTTACATTCCCCCAGGAGATCCCTCTCTTCCCCTAAGCCTAAGGGCTACATTCTAGCATGTGATCTGTCTTCTTTGTAGAACAAACTACATGTAAAAGGGACAGCTCATGTAATATTTCTATGTGTAAAACGGGTCCGAGCCTTGATGCAAAGGAGCTTTAATGAAGGATAAATATTATTAGTGATAAGGCAGAAAGTTTAGAGAGCAACGTGCAGTTTATATTGCCAAGTCACAGGAGAGGTGTTGGCCTCTGCGATCAATAATTTCCATTGACAGCGCAAGACAAATTTAACCCCTTGAAACATTCAGTTTTCCATAAATCCAGAACTAACCCAGCAAAATACTTCATCTTAAAATATATTGGAAATTAGCATTTGCCAGCAAATAAGTTGTGCCATTATATGGTCAGCATTAGATTGATGTCAGTGTATAAAAACTTCTTGTTGTTTGGTGAGTATCTTATAACAGTCCTTTCTTGTCTCTAGATAAAGTGTTTTTATAAACAACGTTAGTGTAGAAGCTTCTCTGGTATGTATGGCACTAAACCAATGTTACATGGTCGTTTAAATGCTTAAAGAACTATGTAGATAATAAAACATTTCTTCTGAGTAATTATAGACAATGTATGTGCATTTATACACAAAAGGACAGCTCCTCATATATTTCCCACTTACATTCTTTGTAAAATTAAACATAACTCTTCTTGGGACTATACAATGGCAGGGAAGGGATCTGCTCTGTGTTCTCATACATGTGGCTAAGCCTTAGACTGCAATGAGCAGACAGCTGTTATGGCTCAGGAATCTCCT
The DNA here is from genome assembly GCF_027579735.1 of Bombina bombina. Taxonomy (NCBI): domain Eukaryota; kingdom Metazoa; phylum Chordata; class Amphibia; order Anura; family Bombinatoridae; genus Bombina; species Bombina bombina. The sequence continues at coordinate 486,031,866 of NC_069504.1, read as the reverse complement.
GCAGATTAAATCCTATGTGATAGAGAAAAGGAAAATTGTGCACTCGCTCACCCACGAAACTATTATAAAGTCAGATAGAAAAAAAAAAGTTTGGCAAAATTCATTTTTTAAGGTTCCGCCCGTATTTTCCACTAGCTGAGGGACAACTTATAATGTTACCAAACCCATCGATTGATAGATATGTATGCCAGCATGTATTGGTCAAATTTGTACTGGCTGCTAAACAATCGGTCCACAAACACTGAGGGCTTTATGAAAACATTTCTATTTCTTAAAAAAATATATATATATTATTTTCAAGTGAAATTTCAAGTAGTGCAAGTGTCACAAATAAAAAAAAAAAAAAAAACTCAAACCAGTTTTTACCTTTCATTAAAGGGACACTGAATCCAAATTTTTTTCTTTAATGATTCAGATAGAGCATGCAATTTTAAGCAACTTTCTAATTCACTCCTATTATCAAGTTTCTTCATTCTCTTGCTATCTTTATTTGAAAAAGAAAGTCAGAACCCTGGATAGCACTTGTTTAAAGGTAGATGAATTTATCCACCAATCAGCAAGAACAACCCAGGTTGTTCATAAAAAAATGGGCTGGCATCTAAACTTACATTCTTGCTTTTCAAATAAAAATACCAAGTGAATGAAGAACATTTGATAATAGGAGTACATTAGAAAATTGCTTAAAATTGCATGCTCTATCTGAATCACAAAATAAAAAAATTGGGTTCAGTGTCCCTTTAAACTCATTTATGCGGTGACTGAAGCTGATCTATTTGGCAGACACTTCTAAATTTGATGTTTTAAAAAGAGAGTAAACACCTTGAGATTGTTATATATATATATAATGTTTAGGTATGCGTAATATACTGTATTTTTCGTTATTTATTTTGCCCCCTTTTAAATATATTTAGATCTGAAAATTGAGCAAATTTTAATTTTCAGTACATAAAAAGCACCCTGTTGTCTCCTCAAGGCTTATTTGTACCTAATTGGCTTCAAATGATAACAACTGTAAAACAGAGGACTTTCTACTAACTTTATGACTGTGGCTAGCATTGCTATCTGCAGACTAAAACCCAGATTGGCTCCTACAAATATGGTAAATTGTGGGTGAAGTACGGCTATTGAAAAATAATTGCAGTAAAAAGGATGTTAAAATGTTTTAAAAAGAAACGTTAAGACTTAGCTGATATGCTATTTTATAGCAACACAACATAAATATCTTGTAATTACAAGGTATTTACTGTCCCTTTAAGTAGTTTTTGCTTTTTTAGATTGGGATGTCTTATGTTACATATAAACCATTGACTTCCTTCTGATCATAGCTTATTTAGGTAGGAGTTGTGCACTATACTAAAATAAAAAACAACAACTCACTTATGCCCTCTCTTATTATATTTGATTTATTTCTTGCAACAGATCAGGTGATATTTGTCTTGTTTTCTACTAATATATTTACTAAGCTGTATGTATCAGTTTATGCTTCAATATGAGGATTACACAAATGGTTTAGTGACAGATGTCTGAAAAACAGTGCACAGTCCAGTGTGATTGGATATGTAAGTTCCGGATTTATTCTTTTGATGATTGAGACGTTTTATTTTTTTCTTCTTCATCATTCTAGATTGTGTTTTGTTAATTTTTTTTTTAAAACATTTATTGATATATAGTCTCATTTGTTCTGTCTGTGAGACATTTGGTTATACAAGAGTTACATATGGAGTGTTATATTAAACACACTAAACTTTATATATACATTTTTTAGAAACATATATAGATGACAAATCTTAGATGAGTAGGATATAGTGACAGATGTGTGTAAAATACTGTACTTAGTAAACACAGACCTGGGTGATTAGATTGTAAATTATGGGGTTGTACTCTGGAGGACTGGGGCTGATTCCTCTTATTAATCTCCTGCCATAATATCCAAATGGAATCTACTATTAATATGTTGTATAATTGTAGGACAAGTTTTAGATCGGCGTGTGTCCAACCTTTGGCCCTGAGGGGCCACATTTTGGCCCTCCATTGCTTTATATCTGGTCCCCACTTTCTTGTCTTACGTTGCGCTTCTTAGCACCAGCAACTTACAAGGTGCAGTTTCATTCCTTTAATGTGGATCAAAAGGGTATATTTCTAAGTGTATTGTGCACTTTATTTTATAAATGGTTATTCATTTTAAGCATGTATATAAAGCTGAGTGTAACTTCATGTTGATGAATAGGAATGCTGACATTTGTGTGTGGACTGGTTTAGAAGGATTCCATTTGTGTTTACAATTATTTAGTATATTTACAGTTTTCTAATATAGATTAATGTATTATTTATTAAATGGAAATTAAAGGGATAGGAAAGTCAATATTAAACGTGCATGATTCAGTTAGAGAAAGTAATTTAAAGACACTTTTAAATTAACTTTTATTTTCAAATGTGCTTTGTTCTCTTGGTACCCTTGTTGAAAAGGAACCTGAACACATTTTGTCTTTTCTGATTGGCTAACTAAATGTGTTCAGCAAGCTGCCAGTAGTGCAATGCTGTTCCTTCAGCAAAGGATAACAAGAGAACAAAGCAAATTTGATAATGGAAGTAAATTGGAAAGTTGTTTAAAATTGTATGTTCTACCTAAATCATGAAAGAAAAATTTTGGGGTTTCCTGTTCCTTTAAACACTTTGAGATTATAATATACAATGTTTACTTTTGCATAGTAAAACAACTTTGCATTATGCTTTCATTATCTAGTTTGTAGCCCTTTTCCTCTATTTTAACCCTGCAAATTGGGGATTTTATTTTTATGAGAATTTGAAGTACACATCAGGCTCCACAAGCCTAACCCTGCTAAATATATTCTCCAAACTGGATTAAGCAGGGGGATCAGATGAAGAACTGCAAAACAATTATAGTTTTCCTGACAAAATGCCTTATTTTGCGGAGCCATTCTGAACACCGTTGGTCAAGTTGTGGAGTTTGGCTATTGAGAAACAATTGCAGCAAATAAAGTTCAAATACATTAAAAATGTCACTCTCAACTAGTATGTTAATTTGTTGCAAGAAAAATCGTATACTTAAGAAATGTTTTGTGTCCCTTAAAGGGATAGTGTGCCCTAAATTTTTCTCCCCTTTAACGGACATACAACCCAAAATTTTTCTTTCATGATTCAGATAGAACATACAGTTTTAAACAACTTTCCAATTTACTTCTATTACCAAATTTTCTTCAAATTTCTTTTTATCCTTTGTTGAAAAGCAGGAAGGTAAGATCAGAAGCATGGACGTGTCTGCAGCACTTTCGGGCGATTTATCAAGCTGAGGTGGACAGGGGTGCATATACGCACCCCTGTCGCCGCAGCTCGCCTCTGGCGGTCTGAATTCTCCTGGAGGAATTCAGCATTGCACACAAGCACTATTTTGCGCTTGTGTGCAATCCTGCCCCCTATCCGCGCACAGCCAATCATGCATGAGCATGAGCTGTCAATCTTCCCAGTCTGAAAAGACTGGGAAGATTACATTTAGCCAAACAAGAGGTGGGGAAGAGGTTAGTAAAGCAGCGGTCTGCCGAAAGCCTTTAATAAATCGACCCTTATATGGCAGCAGTTTTGCAACAATGTTATACATTAGCAAGATCACTAGATGGCAGCACTATTTCCTTTTATGTAGTTCTCAAGACTTGTGCACACTACTTAACTTATTGTCTCTTCAACAAAGAATAACACGAGAATGACGCAAATTTTATAATAGAAGTAAATTGGAAACTTTGTTTAAATTTTTTTTCTCTATCTGAATCTTGAAAGAACAATTTTGGGTTTATGCCTCATTAATTTGTTCCCAATTATTTTATCTGCTGGAGTTTATTAAATTGTTTACAAATAGCTAATTTACCTTTTATTTCAGCATTTTAAATATCTGATTTGCCTGTAATATCCCTTCCTATACAGAAAGTTTCTATACTTATGTATTGGCTATAGAAAAGTTGTGGAAACAAAGCCAGCAGAAGAAATTACATTGTCGATGGGAGTTAGGAGATATCTTCATTTTCAGTTGTATTTGATATACAGACAGATATAATATAAATAGGCATGTGTGTGTACATAAAGTGATAAAATAAGGAGATCTGATTTTATTGCAAGTTCAGCTCGTGGTTTAAAAAGAACAAAACAAGGGGGGCGGAGCTTGTAGCTGAAGCGGCAGGACGCATCTGAGAGGAGCTCCTAAAATGAATCACTCTTGATAGCCACTAATTTGGGTTATTTCATTAAAAAAAGTATATATGTGCTTTACAATAGTCTGAAGAGACTAATAGATTGGAACCGTATCTGGATTGCTGACCGCCTATGTTCTTTAGCTGAGTCGCAAAGTGAACACCATTACCCACAAGGCCTTCATCTGAGCGACCAGGGCTGCCGTATTATACCCCCCCAGGAAACTGGGTTACTAGGCAGATATTTAATACTGCCTCAAAACTTTTAAGCGATCATTGGGTCATATGTATAGCTGGGGACACTAGACTCCATATATAAAATTGTAGACCTGCTTTGGTTAACCATTAGGAATACTTGCCAATACAGAGGTACATTGCATCTGCATGACGACTGCTCAAAATGGAGACTGTGGTTGCATCAGCGCTGCAAGATCTGGAGCCAATGCTTAACGCCCATTTTTATGCGCTCCAAGAAGTATTCACAGCCGAGTGGAACTCTCTGAAAGCAGTATGTAGCTCCTTCCATAGGAGATCAAATCCTTCAGCTGATCCTACAGTGCCCTACCTTTCACCCTCCGGACAAGAGCTTACGGAGATACATACTTATCCTCCATCAGATCATGGTGACTCACAGCGTTATGTCTCAGAGGTGAGCATAAACCCCGGACCGGGCACGCTAGATGTGATTGAGGAGGCCGATGCTAGTTGCGGTGCCGGCGATCAGCTGTCCAAGCTGGGTAGAGCAGTTGCCTCATCGGATAATGGTGAGCATGGGGCAATAACGGGGGATTGCAAGCTAGACACTCAGGGGTCTGCAACATATCCTATTGTTACCATGGATGTCACACTAATGTCCGGCTCCCTGTTCCTACTTGAGGAGAACTCTGTTTGGCAGTGGATGAGTACGGGCTTTTTGCCCTTGCAGAGAGACTATGTTGGGGGTCCACAAGCTTGGATCTATCTGAGCATAGGGATCACAATGAGTGGCCTTAAAATATTGCAAAGACAGGCCAGTATATATGACTCTTGGAGGTTGCTGCTTCACGACACATATCTGAGACTTGTGTGCTTGGTTTCATATCTAAGCAATCATTTTTTACATGCCTTGAAGGTGGGAATAGGCTAGATTAATTGCAGTCACTAATGTTCAATGGCGCATACTGTATATCAATCCATTATATTGTTTCTTTTGTTAATGGACTCGTTCACCATATTTTCCTAATGCAGGTGGTCATCGTATCTGGTGCTTTATAACATATTCATTATACTTGTATTATAGTATGCAGTTCTGTAAATGTTTCCCTAATACTCCCCTGCTATTTGGAGAAGTCCTCAATTTTGGTACAGTACAATCTCCTCATCCTACCCTTCATATTACCCCCTACTGGCAATTGTGCTCCAAGCTGGAATTTCATTGTAATCAAAGAAAATCCCAAAGCCTACCCAGTGTGGTACTTCCTCCTTCTATTAAATCTGCTTGGGCCTGGTGAATAATAGATGATGATGAGCACTATGATTTGTCACTGTTTTCCACAGTTAATATTAATTCAACTAACTGTTACACCAGCTATACTAGGCCAGTTTTATATTTCAGTATATTATTGCTATATCGCATAGTTTTGATGTTTCTAGTTTATTACTATATGAACCATTCATATGACATTACATCATATGCTAGTTAATAATTTGAAAAATCCAAGGTCCAAAAGTGACCATCTAGTGGTTACCAAGAGAGAGACATTATACACAACCAAATGGTCCACAAGTGGCCAGTTTAGTAACCACTCATATGATTATTTTAGTTATAAAACAAAAAATATGAGGTTTTAATTGCTTGACATATCACAAGGTACATAATTTTCTATTTTCAGGATGTATTCTACTGTTGTATTCTGATCAATATCTGTAACATGTCTTCATTTGTTTGTTAGAATCTGTGCATAACCTCAATAAAAGAATATTGAAAAAAAATAAATACATAAAAGAACAAAACAAGCTAGAGGGGACAGGGCATTAATTAGATAATTATGTAGCATGAACCAATTGAGGGGGCACATTGTTAGTTGTCAAATATTCCTCCCAGGAGGTTATCATCAGTATGTATGTGTTTATACATTGGTGTTTTATATAAAAATACTCCTGCAAGTGGATCAAGTGATTGCATTCTTGCAACCACTGGGCAATAGTTGGGGCAGCATGATTTCCATGGTCTAGCTATAAGGATCTTGAAGCTATTGCTTGAAATAGTAACACGTTTACCATGTGTGGTGGAAAACTGTTTTGGTATTTTATTAAATAGCCAAAAACAGAGGTCTAATGGTAGGGGGATCCCCAGTAGTTTGGAAGTTTACAATGAAATGGAGGGAAGCCTGTAAATGTTACTGCAATGGGCCAGAGTCATATACCATCTGTGAAGAATCTTAAGGTTTAGTTCCAAATATTTGCTAGAAATAGAAGATTTCTTCACAGATTGGTAGATCCGAGAGGCATCAATATAAGAAATGTTTACATTTAGTTCTTCATTTCACCTATCTATGTAATATGGTTCAAAGCCTGGGTCAGGCTGTTTCAATAGCGAATAGATGAGAGAGAGGGCATGTCTCGAAGGTGTGGGTTTGCGGCATAATGGTTCGTATGGAGTTAATGGTCTGAGCATGTTTTGTTTTTGTGAATGGGAGGTTAAATATGTATTGCATTGATGATATAAGAAAGTTTGTAAACATCAGAAAGCCACTGTTAACTAAGTAATGTGTGTTCTGTAGAGAGTTTTCATTTCCCAGGTGACATACCATTTCCAGGTAGGACATCTGTATTATTTACCATAGAAAATTAGATAATTATTTACTAATGATGTCAGCGGGGAAAACTTTAAAGAGATATTGGGGTATTCATAGTAACATAGTAGATGAGGTTGAAAAAGACTGTAGTCCATTGAGTTCAACCTATGCAAATCTAAAATACTTACAAAAAGCTCCAGTTAAGATTAAATAATCCCACTAAAAGGTGACCCATTTAATGCTAGCAATCATATCCATTAATTTTGTTTCTAGATAGAAATTTATCCAAACAATTTTTAAATGTATCTAAAGTGTGGAATTTGATTATGTAATTAGAAGCACGAGCACATCATTGGGTAGCAAATTTAGAAGGAAAGGAAAATATCCTTCTTAAAGCGACCATGGACATATGCGCATGCGTAGCTAAACTTGGTACCACATTTTGATAGTGTCATTTGTCATTCAATTACACAAGGTTTTTCACTGGTCATGCACGCATTCTACTTCTTACTTACAGCTCCATATTCCATATGTAATCAAAACTTAATAGTCTCTCCACCTCTTTTTAATATGCACTTCTTAGTTACAGGTCCATATGTAATCACAATTAAATAAAGCTTCTCTCCACAATATGCACATTATTAAAATAATGCTTACTCCTAAATTCATTAACTCTATGGTAGCATACAGTTAATGAATTTATAAGTAAGCTTTATTTTAATAATGTGCATATTATGGAGAGAGGCTTTATTTAATTGTGATTTCCTATGGACCTGTAACTAAGAAGTGCATATTAAAAAGAGGTGGAGAGACTCTTTATTTAATTTTGATTACATATGTAATATGGAGCTGTAAGTAAGAAGTGGCATGCGTGCATGAGCAGTGAAAAATCGTGTGTAATTGAACAACAAATGACACCGTCAAAATTTGTTTACTTGTTTAGCTGCTCATGCACGCATGTCAATGGCCCCTTTAAGAAGGATATTTTCCTCTCCATCAAAATTTTGCTACCTAACAATCACCTAGATTACAAGTTTTGCGCTATAGAGGGTGCAAAACGAACCCTCCATAGCGCTGCCATTACAAGTTTTTGATAAGCCGCCTTGTGCGTGCGATATGGTGGCGATGAGCTCCATACCACACAAAATCCAAGGGCTGAGAATACGTGTTTGTGGTACACTTTCCCCATAGACATCAATGGGGAGAGAGTGTTAGAAAAAAACGAACACCTAAAGTGCGGAATGGCGATCGCAGTAATGCAACCCTATTGATGTCTATGGGGGAAAAAAAAGTTACATTTAAACCTAACACCCTAACATAAAGCCCCAAGTCTAAATACCCCTAATCTGCTGCCTCCAACATCGCCGACACCTAAATAAACTTATTAACCCCTAATCTGCCGCTCCTGATATCGCCGATCACTATAATAAAGTTATTAACCCATATTCCCCCGCTCCCCAACATCGCCAACACTATAATAAAGATATTAACCCCTATTCCGCCTTTTCCCAACATCACCGCCACTAAATAAAGTTATTAACCCCTAAACCTCTGGCCTCCCACATAACTGCCACTAAATAAACCTATTAACCCCTAAACCAGCAGCCCCCCACATTGCAAAAAACTAAATTAAACTATTAACCCCCTAACTTTAAATTAAAATTACAATATCACTATCTTAAAATAAATAAAAACTTACCTGTGAAATTAAAAAAAAAACTAAGTTTAAACTAACATAACTAGTATACTAAAATTAAAATAACTACTAATTAAATAAACTAAATTACACATTAAAAAAAACTAACACTACAAAAAAAATGAATTCTAAAATTACAAAAAATAAAAAATACTAAATTACAAAAAATAACAAACACAAAAGTACGAAAAATAACAAACGAAATTATCCAAAATAAATTACACCTAATCTAATAGCCCTATAAAAGTAAAAAAGCCCCCCAAAATGAAAAAAAACCTAGCCTACAATAAACTACAAATAGCCCTTAAAAGGGCCTTTTGTAAGTCATTGCCCTAAGGAAATCAGCTCTTTTCCCTGTAAAAAAAATACAAAGACCCCACCAACAGTAAAACTCACCACCCAACCAACCCCTCAAAATAAAAAACCTAACTCTAACAAAAACCTAAGCTACCCATTGCCCTGAAAAGGGCATTTGTATGGGCATTGCCCTTAAAAGGGCATTTAGCTATTTTAAGAAAGCCCAAACCATAATCTAAAAAAAAAAACTAACACTAACCCCCGACGATCAACTTACAGTTTTTGAAGACCGGACATCCAGACGGCAAGGTCTTCATACATCCAGGCAGCGTCTTTTATCTTCTTCCAGGCGGCATCTTCTATCTTCATCCCGGCAGCGCTGGGATGGAGATCGAAGATGTCGCCTGGATGAATGAAGAAGCCGTCCGGGAGGATGAAGACCTCGCCGCCTGGATGTCCGGTCTTTAAAAACTGTAAGTGGATCATCGTGCGTTAGTGTTAGATTTTTTTTTTTTTTACTTTTTTTGGGGTGTTTTTTTTTTTTTTTTAGATTAGTGTTTGGGCTTTCTTAAAAGAGCTAAATGCCCTTTTCAGGGCAATGCAAAAGAGCTAAATGCCCATACAAATTCCCTTTTCAGGGCAATGGGTAGCTTAGGTTTTTGTTAGAGTTAGATTTTTTTATTTTGGGGTGTTGGTTGGGTGGTGGGTTTTACTGTTGGGGGTCTTTGTAATTTTTTGCAAGGAAAAGAGCTGATTTCTTTAGGGCAATGCCCTACAAAAAGGCCCTTTTATAAGGGCTATTTGTAGTTTATTGTAGGCTAGGGTTTTGTTTTATTTTGGGGGGCTTTTTATTTTTATAGGGCTATTAGATTAGGTGTAATTATTTTTATTTTGGATAATTTTGTTTGTTATTTGTCGTAATTTAGTGTGTTATTTTTTGTAATTTAGTATTTTTTATTTTTTGTAATTTTAGAATTAATGTTTTTAGTACTGTAGTGTTATTTTTTTTAAAATGTGTAATTTAGTTTATTTAATTGGTAGCTATTTTAATTTTAGTATAATAGTTATGTTAGGTTAATTGTTACTTTAAACTTAGTTTTTTTTATTTTAAGATAGGGATATTATAATTTTAATTAAAGTTAGGGTTTGTTAGGTTTGGGGGTTGATAGTTTAATTTAGTTTTTTGCAATGTGGGGGGCTAGCGGTTTAGGGGTTAATAGGTTTATTTAGTGGCAGTGATGTGGGAGGCCAGAGGTTTAGGGGTTAATAACTTTATTTAGTAGCGGCGATGTCGGGGAGCAGCAGAATATGGGTTAATAGCTTTATTATAGTGAGGGCGATGTTGGGGTGCAGGGGAATAGGAGTTAATAACTTTATTATAGTGGCAGCGATGTCGGGGAGCGGCAGAATAGGGGTTAATAAATTTTATTAGTGGTGGCGATGTTGGGAGCGGCAGATTAGGGGTTAATATGTTTAATTTAGTGTTTGCGATGAGGAAGAGCCTTGGTTTAGGGGTTAATAGGTAGTATATGAGTGTTAGTGTACTTTGTAACAGTTTAGTTATGAGTTTTGTGTAACAGTTTTGTTGCGCCAAACTCATAACTACTGGTCTCAGATTGCAGAATGGATCGTGTCGGTATAGGCTGGAACGCAAGCATTTTAGCCTCACCGCACAACTTGTAATACTGGCGCTATGGAAATCCCACGCAAAAACGTCATTTTTTTGAGTGCAGTATTGACGTTGTGTTACAGGCTAAAATGCTTGCGGTATAGCTATACCGACAAGACTCGTAATGGCTGCGTTCTGGTTTTTACGCTGAAATGGCCATTTTTTCTGCATTAAAACCGGAGCGCAAAACTCGTAATCTAGGTGAATGTGTGCATGCTTGTTTTTACGTAATTGTTTTCTACACATTTTTTTGAAACATATGCGGATTGTGATTACTTAATTGTGTGCAGGCATATGTGGAGGTAGCAAATTTTGACAGAACACTGGTGTGATTATAAATAATCTCCTGAGAGTAAGATGAATACATTTGATGGAGCCAAATAACCAACCCACTGAGGGAAGGGGCAAAAGTGTCATGCTGGTCATGTGAAACAGATTTCAAAACGGACCTTCTGTTACTGTTGACTCAAAGCAATGAGGGTGAATAATAATAAATGATCCATTGTTTTTAAGCCTGAGGAAAAGACCGGTTATTGGTCTAGAAACGCGTAGCAATTCTTATGGATTAAAGATTTCAATTTTTAATACACGGAAGTTGTCTTTTACTTTCATTTGATCCTTCCTGGAAAGGTGTTTGATCTTTTTTACCTACCGCAGTCTTTGACACACAAGCTGCACAGACGTTCTTTCACTCCCAATCAAGCCACGCAGAGTACCACCTGTATGCAGCACACCTGAGGCCACCCAGTGTGCTAACCACTGAGAGTGTTAGTCTGCCTGCTAGCACCGGTTACAATATGGTGCATAACCTTTCGGTAAGCCTATATTATTATTCACCCTCATTGCTTTGAGTCAACAGTATCACGCTATGTGGCGCCCTCTTTTCTACTTCTAATTTACAGAAATCTTCACTCCGAGGACCAGAGGAGCTTTGCCGCCTGTACATTTGGTCGTACATTATCTATCCAGCACCATCCGTTTTCACGAAGGTTTATGGTTGGTGCACAGTTTCGATTCATTTTATTTTATTTTATAGTGCAGCCCGTTCTCGGTTCCCCTCGGGGTTCCTTTTTGACTTTCGGACCTTCTGTTGCCTGGGTTTGGTGCCGGTTTGAAACAGACCTATGCAGTGTGGTGTCAACTACCCCTGAAACAATGGATTTTACAATTTAACTCTGGTTAAGCTTGGTGTGGCATTTGAACGGCCCACAATGATGAGGAGCACTACCGTTAAGTGAGTTGTGATTTGTACACCTGGATCTACATGGTAGATGGTAGAGTTCTAGAATGTGTATCTTTTGCACTAAGAGCCCGGACTATGTGTCACTGGAAGTTCTGGAACCATCTGTGTACTACTACCGAAGCGGATATCCTCTGCAATTTATATGAATCCCCCAGAGTGTGTATATTACACTAAGTGCCAGGGGAAACATTTATAGGAGGACTTATATCGCCCAATATTTAGAAGGGAAACCTAATATGATAAAGGCTTGCTTTATTCATTCATGAGTGTTTAACAGTAATACCCTGTACAATTTTGTATATATTTTATGTGTCTGATTTTAGGTGAGCTGTTGTAATTGGGATGTGTATTTTAATTAGAATGCAATAAACTGAACTTGTAGTGCAGCCAGTGCCACACTTTGGTTTTCAATTAATTTATTGATAGCTCTTTTTCTATATTTTGATTTTTACAAAAGCATTTTGCAATATACTTCTATTAGCAAAAATGCTTTTACTAAAAGTTTTTACTGTTTTTCTGCAGCATACGCACATATCCCGTGAATGCTCCTGCATTAGTATTCCAACACAACACCTTCTCAGAGTCAGCAGTGGCTTGTATGATACAAATTAAAGGGACACTGAACCCAAATTTTTTTCTTTCGTGATTCAGACAGAGTATGCAATTTTAAGCAACTTTCTAATTTACTCCTATTATCAAATTTTCTTCATTCTCTTAGTATCTTTATTTGAAAAGCAAGAATGTAAGTTTAGATGCCGGACCATTTTTGGTGAACAACCTGGGTTGTTCTTGCTGATTGGTGGAATAATTTTAAGTTCTGTCCATTGTTTTGAACCAAAAATAGCTTAGATTACTCCTATTTCAAATAAAGATAGCAAGAGAACAAAGAAAAATTGATAATAGGAGTACATTAGAAAGTTGCTTACAATTGCATGCTCTATCTGAATCACGAAAATAAATTTGGGTTCAGTGTCCCTTTAAGTCTACAGAAGCAATACACACCCCCACTTGCTCTCTGAGCATGCATGGCGTTTGAATACTTGTGCATGGGCCTTCACAGGATATGTGCATATGCCGCTGAAAAACAGTAATACATTTTACTAGAAGCATTTCTGCTGATGAAAGTATAATTCAAAAATGGTTCTATTTCAAATTGAAATACACCCGTGCACATTTAATTTTTTACCTTTACATCCCTTTAAGGGAAATCAATTTTACAGTACACCGTCCCTTTTGAACACATTAGCTATTTGATTGTGATTTTTATGGCAGCTACTAGTGAGATGGGCCTTATATACCTCATTTGGAAATGGGTTTTCCCACTGGTTTCTGATAAATTGTGCCCTTCTCTGTGGCATATAGGACAGAAGCATATTTTGCCAAATTGTAAGGGGATATTTCAATGTCTTGTTAGACATATATGAGGCAAATATAAACTGAATTTGTAGGGTTGCCACCTCGGCCATGTTTTCCTGGACACTTATGAGTTACACATGCTGTAGGGTTTGCAGGGGGGGCATGTATTGTGCCTCTGGACATCACATGAATAGTGCTGATGAACAGTACAATACTTATTCCTCCCTGCAAACCCTACAGCATGTCTAACTCATAAGGGTCTAGGAAAACATGGCGGAGGTGGCAACCCTAGTGAGAGATGGGGGGAGGTTCTCAGGGCCTTGGGCAGCATGCAAACTAAATATACCCTGCCTAATCAAGAACCTCCCTGATGCCTGGGGATGAAGATGATTGCACTTACTTGCTCATTACCGCATCTCATGTCTCTTGTTTGGACATGTGGTAGATGAGGAATTGTTTTTTAATAATAGTCATTGGCATCTTAGTGAATTGATTCCTTTATTTTAACATACGAGAGCCATGCAACTCCTATTGCTGTAGGGTATGAGATAGGGGACTCAGAACATGACTGATATTTGCTTTCTCATTGTCATTGCTGCAGATTCTCACTATTCTCTGAAAGTACAGCTGCTTTGGTTAATCAGTTTTTCTGATATTGCTCAGCGTTTAAAACAGATTTAATTTTATTTGTCAATGTGTATTAAAATAATCCTAAGTAGTGTGCATCTTTATTGTTAGAGCAGAACTTTTATACTTAAAATATAGCCAATACTTTCTTCAAGTTTTATCAGACCCAGCTCATCTTCTGGGAGGCTTTTCCATAGTTAAAGGGGCATTAAAATAATTGTTATACATGCATCAGAAATAATCACTACATTGCAATAGATCTGCCTACAAAATAAATGTGTGTAAAGCATTATTTTGCAATGCAAGGTCACACCCTTTGAGAGGCCTCTTGAGTGTTGTATATTACATCCCATTTGCTGATTTGAAGACGGGTTTAAATAAGCTCCTGCATATATTAAGGATCACTGTGCTGCATGTTGAATAGTCAGGTTTCTGAATTCCATAGATTACCCTCTGGAGCAAAATAAAAAGTGAAATTAGTAAAGGTCTTTCCCTATGTATAATTAAACCAATTACATTTTTGAGTTTAAGGGGCCATAATAGTCGTAAAATAACAAGTTTTAATTGAGCATGTCATTTTAACACTATCGATCCTGCACTACTGTAAGGGTAGTTACACATCTGGGTCGTGTGACTAGTGCTGCTAATTCGATAAGTGGCAGTTTCCACTTGGGACCGGGACCAGCAACAGCATTGCTCTGTGGGCTCTGAGCTGTACTTCTACTTTGTGTTTAACCCTTTTGCATGGGTTAAACACACAGTAGGGCAGGTTTGATAGACTTAAAAACAATAAGAGCAAGTCATTTTTTTATTACTATGGACATTTAAAGGGACAGTATACACTCATTTTCATATAACTGCATGTAATAGACACTACTATAAAGAATAAGATGCACATATACTGATATAAAAATCCAGTATAAAACTGTTTAAAAACTTACTTAGAAGCTGTCAGTTTAGCTCTGTTGAAAAGGTAGCTGGAAAGCCCACTGCAAGTGGCAAATAAGACACTCCCCCCCCCCTTCTTTTGCATATGAAAAGACCCTTTACATAAACAGGAGCAAGCTGGAGAAGGTAGCTGACGGTATTCACATACAACTTTGGGGCTTGGTTAGGAGTCTGAAAATCAGAGCAATGTTATTTAAAAATAAGCAAAACTATACATTTATTTTAAAAAAAAACTTTATGGGCTATATAAATAGATCATCTACAAAACATTTATGCAAAGAAAAATTGAGTGTATAATGTCCCTTTAATGTCCTTTTAACAGCTGCCACTGTACAGTATGTGTGTGCATAGAGCGATAAGCAGTGCCAGTTCTATGGTGAGACCCGATGGGACCCTGGTGCCCAGGCAGCATTTGGTAAGTGTAGTGCAATATCTTTGTTTTAAAAATTGAGATAGAAACATTTGCTACTAAGATGTGTCAATTAGACGTTTGTGGCTATGCACCTAAATGTGAGTGATCTGGTGAAATGGTCCTTGAAGCTGATCCAGATGAGTTGCTTTTAGTGGCAAACAATATACAAAAAGCAGACAACAATGCAATCAATTAAATCAATGAAAACAATTAAAACAATACTCTGCTCACACAGCTGAAGCCTCCCCCAGCTCCTCCAAGTTACTCCAAAAATCCCAGGGGGGAGCAATCTGTCAAAAGGTTGATATATTTTAAGAAGAGAAAAATAGAAGCCATAGTGTAATATTTCATTGAGATAGTAAAGCACGATTGGGCACACTGACATATTTCTAATGGATATTCCTTCTATATTATGTAGGTGTTCTGTATCACTAAAGCTTGTGTGAATTTAACAAGCTTTTTTTTTTAATTTTATTTAAATGCCTAGAAAATTAGCACCATAGATCAAAAAAGGAAACTCTACAAAGTAGAGTACATCCTATTGTAAATCAACTACCTTCTGAATTGGAATGTAAGTGCTACTGTTACCCTTTCTTCTATTGAAATATTATAATCCCATACAACCCACACCAAACCTGAAACACAGGGATCCTCCTCCTCAGTGGTGGCATTTGTGGCAAAAATGAATTTTTATTAGAGGAGGCAAAAAATAATAAATTAGGAAGGTTAGGGTTAGGCATTGGGATGGGGATTACCCTTATCTATGCTTGAGGGCTGCAACATTTTTTATGTCTACTGTGTTTTAAGGAGTGTTGCTTGTTACAATATTTCTGTAGTAACATTGTGGGCTTGGCTTTCAGTTTTAACTCTCAATCTCTATATTTCTCTCTATCTATCTATCTATCTCTCTGTATCTCTCTCTCTCTCTCTCTCTCTCTCTCTCTCTCTCTTCCTACCACAACCCTGTAAGGGGTGTGTGGTCTCTACAGAAGGGCAAAAGAGCAGGTTTTCCTTTGAAGTGTTGGTTGGAGACATCTAGCTGTAGTCAGTTTATTGCCCACGCTCATTATAAGACTTTTGCTGCAAACATCATGTGATGGTAGAACTTAAGTTCTTTAATGTCTGCATGCACTGGTTACAGTCTTAAGAGTTAACCTATCCCGGTCAGCTCTGATTGGCATGATTAACAAGCCCTGTACTCACAAAATTGGTTTGGTGAGAGCAGGGGGCTAGGCAGGACGAGCATTTGCTTGTGCAATAATAAATTCAGGTAGCAGATGCTGCCCTTTTGCCACAATGTTGGGCAGACATGTTCCCAGCAGCAAACCTTGTATCTGAATCTGCTAAATAGGGCCATTGTTTTGTTGGCTATTCACTAGAGCTAGTGTCTAGTTAGTAGGGTGATTTCCTTTTTTTTAGACCATGTGACAACTTATATTGTAATATGACCCATCACTGTAAAGAGAAGATATTCTTGTTTCAATCGATGGGTCTAATTTATCTGTGTTTATTTTTGGAGTAGATTATGTGATCCCTTATTTGAAAGAGAAGACTCATGTTTTTCAAATGTGTGCATAATGGGTGTGGTGAATTTGTTTAGTAGGCAAAGGAATAATGTTTTAATACCATGTTTGGGAATCAGATAAATAAGATATTTTGTTTTTTATTAAAATGCTTTTCAGTTTGCTGTTTTTAGGTTCACTCCTTGCAGTCAAATTTTACATTTTAAATACCACTTTATCCTAAACTGCACTTAACTGACGTATATTATTTTACATTTCCCTAAAATGAGACCATTAGCTCTGAACAATTCACTCAATGAATTTTGTTGGGATAACTAGCTTAAAACATTAATAATTTATTTATCCTTCATAACATGTTTAATTAAGCATAGTAAAAACAGTGCAGTGTACATTCATAATTTACTTTGCTTGAATTTCTTGTAACTTACAATTGTAAATTGGATTTTTTATTCACCCCCCAGGAGAGGCTGGATTACATACTACACATTAATTCCCTTGGCTGCTTGACAAAGGCTACAAAATATTGTGTTAAAACACCAAAAAAAAGGCAGCCAAGGGGTTAAATATGCCAAAAGTTGTGTGAGGCTGCTACCCAGTTAGTATGGAAATGTATTTTTTCAGTTTAGTACTTCATTGCTGAAATAATAATGTGGCTACATATATGAAGATGGGTATGCAACTTCAGGGCTCTTATGGTTTGCTGTTTTGCATGAGCAAGTCGGTACCGCAAGTTAAGAACCTCTTTCAATTTGCCTGTGATGATTGACAAACTCTGCATTTGATTGTGTGAATGCCAAGGGTAGAGCTCCAAAAGTAAGTGCTTGTGCAATGATACCTGTGGATAGACAATGCCGCCTCACAAGCCCCAAACACAGGTGGACAGGTTCCTAGCCTGGGAAACTTATTTGCATGCTTGTTAATAAATTGGGCCCTGTGTATCCCCACCATGACCACCAATCTAACATTCTGGGTTTCCTGGACAGTGTTTGTGTGTGCCTGCAGTAAGTAAATGTCATTTAAAACTCTAATTTTACTATTACAATGTGCAGATTTTATTTTAATTTAACGTTCCTGGTAGAAATTTGGATATAAAGAGGGAGAAAAAAAGAGGATAGGGGACAGTGGGAGTAAGATCCTAATTTGTTACAATCCCAAATTTGTTTTCCAATGTAGAAGCCAAGGTGTTGAAGTTCTCCTGTTTCCTTTGATATCTGCTTAACAAAAAAAAATGGCTTGTCCTGAATAGATTTTGTTTTCAATCTTCTTTGCTCCTGCCTGGCCTGGCCCCCATATTGAATTGAGTTAGAGTTTGAATGGGAAATATAATGCTTTTCAATTAATCAATCAATTTTGTTATTAGTATTTTTTCTAGCAGTTTGACAAAGAGATGCAGCTCACAGACACACTTGTTGATTCTCGAGCTCCGTGTGATTCAGTCTAGAATATGTCTACTCTCAGAGAGTGCTTGCGGTGGCCAAAACTATGTTTATTGCAATTCTTTTTTTAGATGAAACTTCTTTTGACTATAGATTCTTATCAGGTTTAATTTCCTTTCACTTTTTTTTTATCTACAACTGGCTAACCCTGTACAGAGTTTTTATCCACTGCAACTTCAAAACTGTTCACTTAAATTTTATAGATGTTTAGCAAAAACAAGTAGAATGTTCATTACCTTCTAATTCTTATATCTGTCCTATTATATGAATTACTTTGATGTAACTACCCAAGCCAGAATTGCAAGAGTTTAAGGCATTTATGTATAAAGCTTTTAAGGGGTTATTTATACCTTAACCTCTGCTGCTGTTTCAAGTATATTTTATTGAAATTAAAGATCCATCCTTCTAAAGACTATTATGACTTAAAGGGACACTGAACCCAAATTTTTTCTTTTGTGGTTCAGATAGAGCATGAAATTTTAAGCAACTTTGTAATTTACTCCTATTATCAAATTTTCTTTATTCTCTTGGTATCTTTATTTGAAATGCAAGAATGTAAGTTTAGATGCCGGACCATTTTTGGTGAACAACCTAGGTTGTCCTTGCTGATTGGTGGATAAATTCATCCACCAATCAAAAACTGCTGTCCAGAGTGCTGAACGAAGAAAAAAGCTTAGATGCCTTCTTTTTTATATAAAGATAGCAAGAGAACGAAGACACATTGATAATAGGAGCAAATTAGAAAGTTGCTTAAAATAACATGCTCTATCTGAATCACAAAATAAAAATGTCGTGTTCAGTGTCCCTTTAAAGGGATAGTAAACCCCAACATTTTCTTTTATGATAGAACATACAATTTTTTATTTTTTTTTATTTTTTTTATTGAGGGTTAAGTTCAGGCATACAAAGAATGTACATTGATCAAACAAGACAGGTAAAATAACTGGTTACTGTACAACTGAAATGTGTTGAGTACTTTACAATGGCTAACCTATAAATGGTATTAATCTGAAAACAATCTATATTGTCTATAGAAGTTCAAAGGAGAGATACAGTACTCAATATGTGTAATAACTGCCAAAATGCTTATGAACCTTCTTGAAAGGAGATGCAGGAGGCCACTTTTGGACCTCAAATGTTCTAGGGGGTAATAGCAGTAGTAAAAGGTATCCTAATGTGTAGAGACCACTTATGGGTCTCTTCATGTAGACCTCAGTTTTATATTTTCTTATTAGAGTTGTATATATATCATCTATGAAGTAAGTATAATAAGGGCTCCGCCAGTTGCGTGACTCAGGTAGGAGATTTACAACAGATATAGTATTAGAATTAGAAGGAGGAGCTGCGCTCAGGCCCCAAGACAGTGAGCAGGAGAATCGCTGTAATTATCCCAAAAGGGGGGACCTGTGAAGCAAAATTAGATTTACACATGTAGGATGAGAGGTAACCTTGCTATTAAAAGAAAGAGAATATTTAAGAACTAATTGGGATCCTTTTGGTATGATGTAATAGAATATTAGAAGTATATTAAACAGGTATTATGAATTATAGCATAACCATTAGTTGGGACAGATAAATGCTAATGTGTGCCTTTGAATTAAGTTTCATCTAGATGTAGATTTCAGTGTTGGCAGTTGTAGATGCTAGAGCATTGGTGTGGTCTAGTGAATATACATACTTAGGGTAAAGGGAGTTGCCCCGCCATCTCGGCCGCTGAAAGCAGGACGCCATCCCAAATTAATAAGCTAAACCTCTAAGGAAATAAATAAATATGTATAACCCAATAGCTGTGAGATGTTTTAGATTATATGCTTACAGCAACATAAATGGGCAGTAAATGGGTATATATGTGAGAGGCTGTATGAGGCAATCATTTTTGTTAAACAGCAATAGGGTCCTATTAATAGGAATCTCATAGTGGTCATGTATAGGTTGCTGTTGAACATTATGCTAATTTAAGGCAACAGATTAAATATTCTAACAAAGTTTAAAACAGACAGAGTGTCAGAGAGAGTCTAGCTCTAAATAAATAACTACAGGATCTCGTAATGATCATATATAGATTGCTGCTAAACATTACACTAATAAATATTCTAACACTGAAAAGCATGGAACGGCAAAAAAAGAAACCAAAACAAATAAGGACATCCATCCTATGAGTAATTCTTAGCTAGAAAGTGTTACACTCATTGTGGTTAATAGTACACTCAATAGCCAGTGTGCATAAAGAAAACCTCCTTGAATTGACACCGGTCCCTCGATGTCCATTGAAGTCAGCTCAGGGGGAACCGCTGTTGGTCCATCCTAAATGCGGCAAGAATACCTGAAAACCGGCAGCAACAAATGGAGACTGCGAGCAGGGAAGTCCACCGTAAGTCACCTCGATGCGTTCAGAGAGAGCAGCCCGCAGCAAGCCACCCGGATCCCAGTTCAGGTATAACAAAAGTGAATGTGAACAGATAGCCGATAAAGTAGGTACTCTGGAAAACTGCGCCGCTCGCGGCTGTGCGGATCTGTTGGTCTGTATGTAGTCTTCAGCCAGGATCTCCTTTATGATATGTGCCATAGGTATCGGCTGCTGGGCTAAAGTTAAAGTAGGGCTGAGTGTGTCGATAACTTTTTCCCTAGCTGTCACCCATTGAATGTGGCTGTCCATGTCACAAATTGTTTGATCAAGTCTGATGTCCGGAACCACGGGTTCTGTGGGAGTAGGGTTGGAGTCCCTCTGGGGTGCCTTATTAACAGGCGGCGAGTATTGGAGCACAGGTGCAGTTCCATGGACTGTTGGGAAGATCTCAGTAGATTGATGTGAAGTGCGATCGTCACTGCCATTGAGTGCCATGCACAATTTTTCCTCAAAGGCAGCTCTGTGTGTTTCAAGTAGGCAGTGCAGCTCCTCTAAAATAAAGATTACGATCTCCATGTCTCATCTAATATATGACAGGCCTGCGGCGTAAAATGATTTGTGGTTATATTCAAGATGCTTAAAGTTCAGCACTACGTGCCGCCTAACAACAAGGCCAGAGCGCACCTCGCCGGGGGGTGAGTGAAAGGCCTCAGCCTTAGAGTGTGCTCCGGGTGCTCCAAGTTACAGTCTTTTGAGATATAGTAGGCTCATCTGAAGCAGGATCTTTAGTTTTGTAGAAATCAGGCTATATGAGCAATAGATGGGCCATCTAGGATGTTATTTTAGAGAAAAATAATGCAAAGGTTGGAGCAGAGTGGTGATGTGCGACCTATCATGGCCGCCTCTCGGAAGTTCCCCCCGAACATACAATTTTAAACAGCTTTCCAATTTAATTCTATTATCACATTTTCCTCATTCTCTTGTTATCCATTGCTGAAGGGACAGCATTGCACTACTGACAAGAAGCTGAAAATATCTATTTAGCCAATCACAAGCGACAAATGTGTGCAGACACCAATTAGCAGCAGCTCCCACTAGTGTATGATATGTGCATATTCATTTTTTAACAAGGGATACTAAGAGAACGAAGCACATTTGAAGATAGAAGTGAATTTAAGTGTCTTAAAATGACATGCTCTATCTGAATCATGCAAGTTTAATTTTGACTTTCCTATCCCTTTAAATAAAATATCTATCAAAAACAGATACATGCTAATGCTGATTTCTGAACTTCTTCACCACCTATGTTCAGCTAAGGGCTTCATTGATGGAGATTACATCTTAGTACAGATCAGAGGATGATGCATGAAAGGCAACATTCAGAACCAGTTAAGGTAACTTTGAATATTTTGTTATGGTATTCAAACTGTGTAATGTTTCAGACAGTTTCCAGCACTTTGTTAATGACATTATTTGAGATTATTTGGATCGATTCTTGATCTCTTACTTAAATGATATTGTTCTTATCTACTTCTGCAGTTATCCTGCTCATCACAAGCCTGTTTGCTAAGTTCTCTCACATCTATAGCAACATTGTACTTGAAATCAATTAAGTGGCTAAGCCATGTAACAAAATGATGTAGTCAGTCCAGGGTCAAAACCAGACAGGGATACATGCATCCTTAACTGGATATTAAAGGGACATTAGAGGGATATGAAACCCAAAATGTTTCTTTCGTGATTCAGATAGAGCATGTAATTTAAACAACTTTTTAATTTACTTCATTTTCTGCTCATTCTCTTGGTATCTTTTGTTGAAAGGCAGGGATGTATGCTCTATTTCTGGAGCACTAAATAGCAACAGATTTTTCAAGAATTTTACCCATTTGCAAGCGCACTAGATGGCAGCACTATTTCCTGCCATGCAGTGCTCCAGATGCCAACCTAGGTATCTCATCAACACAGGATATCATCGGAACAAAGCAAATTTGATAAAAGAAGTAACAATGGAAACTTTTTAAAAAGTTTATGCTCAGTATGAATTACAAAAGAAAATGTTTGGGTTGTATTCAAAGCAAACACTATGTTGTAACCTTCTTCTCTGCAGAGGCCAATGAGAGTCAGTTATAAATGGGTCACTAAAGTGTACTACCAAGGACTAAGTGGAATAAAGCAGTGTTAAGTCTGGACCCTGCATTTTAACAGGAATAGGAAAGCCCAGATTTTTCATAAATAAATTACAGGAAAAGGTTTTTTTGCTACATATAATTAAACATTTTATATTTAAATCTCGGGCAAGATTACAAGTCGTCCGGTAAATCAGTTGCAAAAACTATGCACACATTATGGCTTTTTTGCATTTGGAGTTGCGCAGCTTTTACAAGTTGCGAATAACTTATTTTGCACGCATGTTAAGCCACGTAATCCAAACAGCCAAATTGCGTGCTTATTCACGTCTTCCCCATAGAAGTCAATGGAGAAGAAAAATAGAGAAAAAAAAACTAAAACCCTAATCTGTTGCGCAAAGCCCATGACGTATTCTCCTCGAAAAATGTACATAAAAAATGCCAATATTTCATATTGCGAAATTGTTTTTATAACGGAATATGTTTTATTTATTTTTAAATAAATATTTCTCTATAAATGTGATGATTTTCGACTGATATCTCTATTTCTAACGAGATATGTATATGAATATATATATAAAAACACAAGAGGTTTTGGGGGGTGCTGGGAGAAAAGTTCTCTGGGGTGTAGTTATTCAAATATAGGTGTACTTTGTAGCTTGAACCTTGTGCTTTGTATAGTGTGGTACCCAGCTACACTATACTCGACTGTAGAAATGTGAGAGAAAAGGAGATTAAGGCCAAACGCTACACACAATTTGATGAAATAATAATAATATAATAATATAGTGATTTGGATGAACCTTACTATTTCCTCTATAGGTATTATAAACAGTCTGCAGTATTGTAATAGTGTGGCAAATTGGCATCCAGACTGTTATAGTCTCTATAGTCTTTGAATATTGGAATCCTAAGATGTTTAGGAATAACGCTGTAACGATGTTAGTACATATCCTTAAATAGTAGTAGTGCTTACTTAATAGACTTAACCTCAATCATATGAGGTAAGTAAAGGTGATCCGTGGTCGCCTAAGTGTGGCTCAGAAAACGGTTCCTGCCGCTAGTTCCGTGTGTCCAGGGGTAATGTCTTCAGTGCGTCCCTGAGTATGGTTTGTGGATCAGGAAACTTCCCTCCAAGCGGTTTCATAGGATCCGCTGCAGCTGCCTCCTTTTTACTCCTTTATTCACCCACCGAACCCCACTGGGCCACACTCAGGCGACCACAGATCACCTTTACTTACCTCATATGATTGAGGTTAAGTCTAGTAAGTAAGCACTACTACTATTTAAGGATATGTACTTACATCGTTACAGCGTTATTCCTAAACATTTTAGGATTCCAAAATTCAAAGATTATAGAGAAACACTCTGGATGCCAAATTGCCACACTATTACAATACTGTAGACTGTTTATAATACCCATAGAGGAAATATTGTAGCTCAGTGTGGGCCAAAAAAATAGTAAGGCTCATCCAATCACTATATTATTATATTATTATTATTATTTCATCAAATTGTGTATAGCGCTTGGCCTTAAAGGGACATTCCAGTCAAAATGTAAATGAACATAGATTTATTACATATTTGAATAGAAACATATTTGCAATATACATGTACTGGCAAAAATGCTTCTAGTAAGAGTTATCACTGTTAAAGAGTTAACATTTTTCTCTGCATGTGCATGTGAAGCATAGCTAGATATTGTCACAGCACCCACATATTAAGTACTGCAGCTGCTCAGATAATCAGTGGGGCTTGTATTATGTCAGCAATTAACAAATTGAGTCATTACCAGATGGTACAAGCACCTTAGGCTCTCCGAATAAGTTTTGTGTTTAATATGCTGGTGCACGGCGCATACTTAAATACACTTTTGAAAAAGCTATAGCTTTTATAAGAAGCATTTTTGCTAATGCATGTATATTACAAAATTGCTTCTGTTCAATACCAAAATGCACCCATGTGGTTTCCAATTTTGGCTGGAATATCCCTTTAATCTCCTTTTCTCTCACATGAATATATACAGTATGTCTAGATATCTCAAGATCTATATGCGATTATCTCTTTGAAAATACCTTTGAGATATTGTTTATATGTGCATAAGATTGTAATGTAAAATACACCCGAGATCTCCTATTTGTATCCCTTATAACTTTTGTGTGCAATATTTTTTTAAATAATTTTTATTACACAGTGTTAATGAGTGTAACTGTACTTTGTAATGCATTTTTGTGAACCTTTTATGTTGCACAAAACCATTAACTACAGCTCTTCGAGCGCGGAAACGATTGTTTGCGTAAAAGGCAAATGGGTGAGCATAATTGCGATTTTTCAAGCCTTGTAATACCTTGCAATGGAAACTGATGGTGAAAAGACCATATCGTGCGCGGGAAAATCATAACGTGTGAATATATTCAGGTCTCATAGGTAGTATGATGATGTCTTTAAATGACCATTAAAGTAACATGAAACCCACATGTTTTCTTTCATTATTCAGATAGAATGTGTCATTTTAAACAACTTTCTAATTTAATTCTGTTATCAAATGTTCTTCATTGTCCTGATATCCTTTGTTCAAAAGCAGGGAGGTAAGCTCAGGAGCGTGCACGTGTCTGGGGCACTTCGTGGCAGCAGTTATGCAAGCTGTTAACCATTTGCAAGAGCACTAGATGGCAGCACTATTTCCTGCCATGTAGTGCTCCAGACACCTACTTAGGTATCTCCTTGACAAAGAATACAATGGGAACAAAGCTAATTTGATTATAGAAGTAAACTGAAAACTTTTTTTAAAATGATATGCTCTGTCTAAATCACAAAATAAAATGTGTGGGTTTCATGTCCCTTTAAAAATAGTATAATTACATAATCAACAAATGCATAGGGGTAGATTTATCAAATGTCAGGCGGACATGATTTGCTGTAGCGGATCATGTCCGCCCCCAACATCGCTAAATGCCAACCACATACGTTGTCGGCATTTAAGTGAAATGCTTGTGCAATGCCACTCCCTGCACATTCGCGGCCAATGAGCCGCTAGCAGGGGGTGTCAATCATCCCGATAGTATCTGATCGGGATGATTGCAGTCCATCACCTCAGAGGTGGCAGATGAGTTAAGGAGCAGCGGTCTTGACCACTGCTTCTTAACTTAAGTTTCAGGCGGACCTGAAATTTCGGAGGTAGATCGCAGCAGCCACTGCTTGATAAATCTACCCCATAGTGTCAAGAAATGCATTGCACTCACTGTCAATTTCAAACGAGCAGTAGATTTTTCTGATAAAGTTAAAAATTTGCTCTAATTTTCTGCCCCCTGTATCATGTGACGACAGCCATTAGCTAATCACAGACTTGTGTATACACTGTGAACTATATTTACATCCTCAATAGAAGTTAATGCCTCAAAAATTTTGCATATAAAAAGACTGAGCACAGTTTGCTAATAAAAGTAAATAGATTTTTTTTTAATTGCATCTCAACCATGAAAGTTTAATTTTTACTTTAATGTCCCTTTAAGCATAAAAACGTATGGAAAACCTGCTATGACAAATCAGTTGTGACAATCTGGTAGTCAAGTACATGAACTCAGGTTATACTGAGAATGAAACAAGACATGCAACACAACCTGAGATTAGTAGTAAAAAAGGAGGCAGTATTTCCTTTATGCTGAACTTAAAGGGACATGAAACCCAAGCATTTTCTTTCATGATTTAGGTAAAACATACAATTTTAAACAACTTTCTAGTTTATGTCTATTATCAAATTTGCTTTATTCTCTTGGTATCATTTTTTGAAGGAGCAGCAATGCACTACTGGTCTGTAACTGTACACATGGGTGAGCCAGTGACAATCGGTATATATACAGGGAGTGCAGAATTATTAGGCAAATGAGTATTTTGACCACATCATCCTCTTTATGCATGTTGTCTTACTCCAAGCTGTATAGGCTCGAAAGCCTACTACCAATTAAGCATATTAGGTGATGTGCATCTCTGTAATGAGAAGGGGTGTGGTCTAATGACATCAACACCCTATATCAGGTGTGCATAATTATTAGGCAACTTCCTTTCCTTTGGCAAAATGGGTCAAAAGAAGGACTTGACAGGCTCAGAAAAGTCAAAAATAGTGAGATATCTTGCAGAGGGATGCAGCACTCTTAAAATTGCAAAGCTTCTGAAGCGTGATCATCGAACAATCAAGCGTTTCATTCAAAATAGTCAACAGGGTCGCAAGAAGCGTGTGGAAAAACCAAGGCGCAAAATAACTGCCCATGAACTGAAAAAGTCAAGCGTGCAGCTGCCAAGATGCCACTTGCCACCAGTTTGGCCATATTTCAGAGCTGCAACATCACTGGAGTGCCCAAAAGCACAAGGTGTGCAATACTCAGAGACATGGCCAAGGTAAGAAAGGCTGAAAGACGACCACCACTGAACAAGACACACAAGCTGAAACGTCAAGACTGGGCCAAGAAATATCTCAAGACTGATTTTTCTAAGGTTTTATGGACTGATGAAATGAGAGTGAGTCTTGATGGGCCGGATGGATGGGCCCGTGGCTGGATTGGTAAAGGGCAGAGAGCTCCAGTCCGACTCAGACGCCAGCAAGGTGGAGGTGGAGTACTGGTTTGGGCTGGTATCATCAAAGATGAGCTTGTGGGGCCTTTTCGGGTTGAGGATGGAGTCAAGCTCAACTCCCAGTCCTACTGCCAGTTTCTGGAAGACACCTTCTTCAAGCAGTGGTACAGGAAGAAGTCTGCATCCTTCAAGAAAAACATGATTTTCATGCAGGACAATGCTCCATCACACGCGTCCAAGTACTCCACAGCGTGGCTGGCAAGAAAGGGTATAAAAGAAGAAAATCTAATGACATGGCCTCCTTGTTCACCTGATCTGAACCTCATTGAGAACCTGTGGTCCATCATCAAATGTGAGATTTACAAGGAGGGAAAACAGTACACCTCTCTGAACAGTGTCTGGGAGGCTGTGGTTGCTGCTGCACGCAATGTTGATGGTGAACAGATCAAAACACTGACAGAATCCATGGATGGCAGGCTTTTGAGTGTCCTTGCAAAGAAAGGTGGCTATATTGGTCACTGATTTGTTTTTGTTTTGTTTTTGAATGTCAGAAATGTATATTTGTGAATGTTGAGATGTTATATTGGTTTCACTGGTAAAAATAAATAATTGAAATGGGTATATATTTGTTTTTTGTTAAGTTGCCTAATAATTATGCACAGTAATAGTCACCTGCACACACAGATATCCCCCTAAAATAGCTATAACTAAAAGCAAACTAAAAACTACTTCCAAAACTATTCAGCTTTGATATTAATGAGTTCATTGAGAACATGGTTGTTGTTCAATAATAAAATGAATCCTCAAAAATACAACTTGCCTAATAATTCTGCACTCCCTGTATGCAGCCACCAATCAGCAGATAGAACCTAGGTTCTTTTAAATTAAAATAATAGAAGTGAATTGGAAAGTTGTTTAAAATCACATGCTCTTTCTGAATCATGAAAGAAAAAAATTTGGGTTTCATGTCCCTTTAAAAAAATGCAGGTTTAAGGATGATTGATGGACCAAAGTAAGTTTTTATCTATCCTATTTATCTATCCTCAACTGACATTTTCAAATCAACAATAAAACTAATTTAATTTAAGTTCTAAGTAAATCTAAAGTTATTCTATTTATTAACAATCCTACTTCTCTGGCCTGAAGAGGCTCAAAAAGTTTTTTCAGAAGCCTTTTCACTACGGTGCCTTCTGTAGCCAATCCTGAGGCTTCTGCTCTGTATTCTCGGGAGGCAGATACACAGTTGGAACTTTTCTTTCTAAGGGGTAGATTTATTAAGCAGCAGATGTTGCTTTCTACCCGCAATGTTTCCTGCTCAAAAGACCACTGCTCCTTAACTCGTCCGCCACTTTTTAGGTTGCGGACTGCAATCATCCCAATCAGATACGATTGGGATGATTGACACACCCTGCTAGTGGCTGAATGGCTGTGAATGTGCAGGGGGCGGCATTGCACAAGCATTTCAAATGTCGGCATTTAGCGATTATGTCCGCCCGCCATTTGATAAATTGGCCCTATGTGGCAATCTCTCAAAGAGTTATTTCACCAAGTTGTCTACTTCTGTTGTAAGCTGCATCTATTAAGATGAATAATTATGATGTAGCAAACGATGAGTAACTCTCCATTATATTGGTTCTGGAAGAATGGGGATGTCCATCCCGTCACTATCTTTATAGGCTATAAGAACAGTGGTTATTATTATTACTTCAGGTCTGACAGGATATGTTTTTCTTCAATTTCAGTTTTCACATTACCTATAGACCTGCTTTACTTTTACCTGAAACAATCTTATCCCCCAAATATTTATTGGTCACACTGCAGTCCTTGGTTGACTGCATCTAAACATACTAAACAATTACTTAGCCTCCTTAATTCTCCCTGCAATGTAAATGTCAGCTCTATAGAATCATTTGTTTTTTTCCCATCTTTCATTAGAAGTCCTTCAAAAATCTCATGATGGAAGTCTCTTGATTAATGTGTGCACATGCTAGATACCACCATAAAGTGCCCAGCAGGGCTTTGAAATTGCTTCCCATTTCCAAATTAGACCATGGTCTTCTATTGATTTGGATTGAGTCACCTGCATTCAAAGAATTCAACACTGTTCTTATTGTTTTGGACAGATTCAATACGACAACTTGCTTTATTCCTAACAATCATCTTCATTCATATTGAAGCTGATTGCCTGTTTGTTTGAGAGACTGTCTATCTGTACAATGTCCCCAATTAATTGATTGATCTGTGATAATGGTTTCTTGTCGTTTGTTATAGATCTCCTTCCTCAGCTTGCCATTCACAAAGTAATGGTCAAACAAAAAAGACTAACAAGATGTTTAGATTATACTTATTGTTACTCATGTCTTTAGAGTGATTGATCTGAATATTTAGTGTTGGCGGAAGTCACTTATAATAAGGTTTGCCATTCCACTACTTAACAAACCCCATGTTTCATCAGTTATGTACAACATTTTCAGTTGTAATTAGATGTTCCTGCCTCAGCTATTGTCCCTGCTGTTTTCAGCCATGTGAAAACCATCTCCTACAGTTTGCAAGCTTCTCAGCAGTCATCTACCCTTTGCCTATAATGTCTTAAATTCATTTAATGACTTTCAAACTGTTGCTTATTGATCACTACCAGATCCATCCAGTGTTTTATAGTTCTGTTTTGAAACATTATGTACCCAATTGTTTTTGTTCTATTACCTTCATTCCTGCTCCTGTCTCTGTGATTAATGTGGATGTGTTTGGGATGGAGTGGTTCCTTGATCATTGTAGATGTGCATGATCTCATTGGAAGGACTTTAGATCTGTAGAGAATTCTTGAGAGCTAGCTTCCAATATTCATACTTCATTATGGCTCCTAAAATTGATTTTCATGGGGTAAACCTAAAAGGTTATTGATGGTTTGATGCCTGCCTCTTGGTATTGCTTCTGTTGTTCCTTTTCTGCCTGGCCTGATTAATAGCCCTAATTAGACAACTGAACCCCTGCTACCTGTTCTGATTCTCTACTCGTAACTGACCACCAAACCTGTGCTGACAGCCCTAAACCTTAGCATCTTGCTAATTGTGAACCTAAGCTGCCTCCCCAAAATACTTGCCTAGGCAGCCTATATTCAAACCTGTATGTAAGGGAACATTCTTATCTGTCAATAAGCCATTGTGCTTGATTGCAGCTTGCTGTTTGTACCAGCTATTAGCTCGGGTCTTACTAAACTTAAAGTGACAGTCTAGTCAAAATTAGGGCATGCAATTTTAAACAACTTTCCAATTGAGTTTTATAATTCAATTTGCTTTGTTCCCTTGGTGGTATTTTTGAAAAGCTAAACCTAGCTAGGCTCAAACTGATTTCTAAACCATTGCAAACCGCCTCTTAGCTCTGAGCATTTTGAAAGTTTTTCACAGTAAGACAGTGCTAGTACATGTGTGTCATATACATAACATTGTGCTCACCCCGTGGAGTTATTTAGGAGTCTGCACTGATTGGCTTAACTGCATGCCTGTCAAAAGCACTGAAATAAGGGGCCAGTCTGCAGAAGCTTCGATAGAAGGTAATCACAGAGGTAAAACATATATTAATATAATTGTGTTGGATATGTAAAACTAGGGAATGGGTAATAAAGGGATTATCTATCTTTTTAAATAATAACAATTCTGGTGTAGACTGTCCCTTTAAACTGAATTTAGATGTAAATCAGTGAGAGATTCTAGAAGAGCAATATGATCTATGTATCCTGACTTAACTCATGATAATTTGTGCCTGATTTTCAGCCAAGTCCAGTACTGCAGTCCTCCTCTTTACTACCCATGCATTCTCCCATATACATTGCTTTAAGGATACACATGTATGCATTGGAAACAAATAGAGCATAATGGCCAGAGCTCAATTTCATCATAAGGTAGCAAGATGCAGGTCCAGATCTCTTATATGTGGTCCGATGTTGGTTAAATGCCAATTAGATAGGTTCAGGGTCTTATCTGGTTGACAGAAGGGTTGTAGGTTGGGGGGTCTGATCTAGCTTGGTTATGTGACTATTATCTAATGTATGTAGCTTATGTCTAATGAAGAGCTTAACACACTCAGGAACCAGGAGAAAATATGCATATATATATATATGACATTGTCATCACTTCCAGTCCGGCAAGACCATCGAAAGAATAAGCTTTGAACTGCAGCTTTACTGTGACTAAAAGTTTTAAAAGAAAAAGATTATAGTCCTAGGCTTCATTTGATTATTTTATTATATAATATTTAATTGTTTAATGAGTTATATACTCTTGGTGCAGACCCTTGTTCATTTTATATTAATTTTAATAGTATGAGAAATAGCGAAAGCCAACTTATTATGGTATCACTTATGACAGAAAGGGATTCCAGCACTCTTTTCAAATTTAAATTCTATTTATTAATTTACAAGTGTACAAATTACGTGAGTACATATACCATCCCCACATAGACTTAAAAGAGAGAAAAAGGAAACCGTTTACCTTTGGTTAAATATCTCCCACTAAATAGTAACAGCTAATATCTTAAATCGTTATATATTGGCAAAAGATTATTATGCATCAATAAACAACATTGCTATATTAGTCCAGCGATTAAGCAAGGATTCTCTTACTATTAACATTAATATTCACTGTGACTAAAGCCGTGTCAGGGTTTTTCCCCCTGTTTTGTTTACCATGTGCTGCTGGCAGCCATTTTACTCACCTCTCTTGCTGACTCTGGTGCATACTGAGTGATGCTGCTCATTTCCTGCTCTTCCTTTTATGGCCAGACTGGTATACATCATCCGTGTGAGACAGGATGCAGTCTCAGAATTGTGATGTCATCACTTATTATTTAAAGGGCCTCTGTTCAGTATGCTTTGCCCTTGTGTTGTCTTAGACCTGTTTGTGAGAGCTCCTGTGTATTACCTAGCCGTCTGACGTCCCTCCTGGTTCCTGATCCCTGGCTTGTTCCTGACTCTGCTGTTCTCTTTGTTCCTGATTCCGGCTTGTCTGACTACTCGCTTTGGCTCCTGACTCAGCTCGTCTGACTACCAGCTCTGGTTTTGATCCATGGCTTGTTATTTTTTGCTATTAATAAAGGTGTGATTATTTTTGCACTTCTCGTCTCAGTCTGATTCCTGGCACCCTGACATTATGCAAGGGCCATCAATCCTGATGGTGCTAATAATCCACCTTTACCTGCCATAATTTCCAGGATGGAAGAACAGGATCACCGCTTGGATCAATTTGCACTAGCCCTGCAAACCCTGCTGACTCGCACTGCACATTTGGACCAAAGTATCCCGCAAGTTATGGCTGCTCCTGTTTCCGTTGCTGCACCTAGTCCTACCAGGAGCATGTCCAGTTCTGCACCTCTACCTCAGCGATATGGAGGCGATCCTAATCAGTGCAGAGGGTTTTTGAACCAGGTGGGCATTTACTTTGAGATGTTACCTCAGGCATTTCAGAGCTAAGGTGGGATTTCTCATCTCGTTACTCTCTGACACAGCTCTTGCCTGGGCTAATCCCTTGTGGGAGACTAATAAACCTGTGATTTCAAATTACCCTGAATTTGTGGCCTCCTTTCGAAGGGTATTTGATGTTCCGGCTCGCTCCTCCTCTGCTGCTAAACGACTCATGTCCATTCAGCAAGGTACAAGATCTGTTGCTCAGTATGCCATTGAGTTCCGTACGCTTGCCACAGAGGTAGGTTGGAACAATGAAGCCATTGTTGCCGCCTTCTTTCATGGGCTCTCTGATGCGATTAAAGATGAAGTTGCTGCCAGAGATTTACCAGAAGATCTCGAGGCATTGGTGTCTTTTTTGATCCTAATTGACATCAGACTAAGTGAGAAGCCCTCTTTCAAGGAGCGCTTGAGGAAGCCTCCTGTTCCGTTGTTTCCTACATGGTCGTTCCCACCCATGCCTTCCTCTCCTCCTGGTCCCGAGTCATCAGGTACTGCTGAGCCAATGCAGTTGGGATTCACGTGTCTCTCTGCAGCAGAGAGGGCCTTTAGGAGGAGGGAGGGGCTCTGCCTTCTATTGTGGGTTACAGGGCCACCTTTTGAAGTCTTGTCCTGCATGGCCGGGAAACGCTCACACCTAAGGTCCTGTCAGGGGCAGACCTTGGGTGGTTTATCCTCGTCCCCGGAACCACTAAAGGAGAAACCTTTGGTCACGGTTGTCCTTTACTGGGTGGACTCCTCCATAGTCACCCAGGCTCTTGTTGACTCCGGTGCTGCGGGCTATTTCATTGACAGTTCTTTTTTATCAAAGCACTCCATTTCTGTTTTGCCTCAATCTGTTCCGCTTGCTATTGAGGCCATTGATGGCAGGCCCCTTCAGCCCGCACTCGTTACTCACGAAACTGCTCTGTTATCCATGGCTGTTGGGGCTCTCCATTTTGAAACCCTCCAGTTCCAGGTGATAAACTCTCCACATTTTCCGGTTGTTCTGGGTTATCCCTGGCTCCAAAAGCACAATCCTAGTCTCGACTGGCGCAGGTCTGAAATTTAGTTGTGGTCTCTGCAATGTATTTACACTTGTCTTCAGAAACCAGTTAAAGTCTTGTGCACTTCTTCGGTATCTCAATTGCCAGAGGAGTACCGAGAGTTCCTAGATGTTTTTGACAAGGTGCATGCCGGTACGTTGCCTCCTCACCAGTCTTACGATTGTGCCATAGACCTGCAACCTGGAGCCATTTCTCCTCGGGCCAGGTTTACCCTCTGTCTGTTGCCGAGAATTGTGATATGGAGGAGTATGTTGCAGATGCTCTGTCACGGGGGATCATCCACAAATCCTGCTCTCCTGCAGGGGCTGGCTTCTTCTTTGTGAAGAAAAAGGGTGGCGAGTTAAGGCCATGCATCAATTATAGGGGTCTTAATCGTCTTACCATTAAAAATGCTTACCCTTTTTTCCGCTCATTACGGAACTCTTTGACCACCTCAAGGGAGCTACGGTCTTTACTAAACTTGATTTTAGAGGAGTGTACAATCTCGTTAGGATCAAGGAGGGCCACGAATGGAAAACAGCATTTAACACCAGGAGCGGGCATTATGAGTATCTTGTAATGCCCTTTGGCCTATGTAATGCTCCTGCTGTTTTCCAGGAATTTATTAATGATGTCCTACTAGATATGTTGCAACAATGTGCTGTGGTGTACCTAGATGACATCATCATACACTCACCCACACTTGAGGCTCATCGTTCTGATGTTACATGGGTTCTTCAGAGACTACGTGAGAATGGCCTGTTTTGTAAACTCGAGAAATGTGAGTTCCATCAGACTCAAGTAACCTTCCTAGGTTATGTTATCTCCGTTGCAGGGTTCTCCATGGATCCTGACAAGTTATCTGCAGTTCTGCAGTGGCCTCGCCCAGTTGGTCTTCGAACTATTCAACGTTTTTTGGGGTTCGCCAATTACTATAGAAAGTTTATTAAAAACTTTTCTTCCTTGGTCAAACCTATCACAGACATTACCCGTAAAGAGAATGATCCACTCTATTGATCACCTACTGCCATTAAGGCCTTTGATAGTCTTAAGACTGCCTTTGCTGCTCCAGTTCTGGCTCATCCTAACCCTGTCCTGCCTTTTGTTCTTGAGGTTGATGCGTCTGAGACTGGAGTAGGTTCCCTCTTGTCTCAATGTCCTATGCCTGACAGTTCCTTGCATCCGTGTGGTTTCTTCTCTAAGAAATTGTCTCCAGCAGAGTGCAATTATGAAATTGGTGACAGGGAATTACTGGCCATAATTTTGGCACTCAAGGAATGGAAGCATCTTCTTGAGGGTACTAGCGTGCCAGTACTCATTCTTACTGACCACAAGAATTTAACTTATCTATCTGAAGCAAAATGTTTGTCGCCTCGACAGGCCAGATGGGCGCTATTTTTGTCTTGGTTTAATTATGTGGTCTCCTACCTGCCTGGTAGTAAGAATGCTAGGGCTGATGCCCTCTCTCGACAATTTTCGCCTCTGTCCAAGGAGTCGTCTGTACTACTCCAGTTATACCTCCTGACCATATTTTGGCTACCATACATACTAATTTGACTTCTCCCTTGGAGGAGGAGATCCTGGCTGCACAAACCAATGCACCTGTAGAAACCTAGTGACAAGTGTTTTGTTCCTGAGAATCTTCGAACAAAACTTTTGCATACTTACCACTATCCTAAAGCCGCAGGTCACCCAGGCAAGAACCAAATGATTTGGTCTGTCACTCGACATTTCTGGTGGCCAGGTCTTCATTCTGATGTTGCTGCGTATGTTGCATCCTGCTCAGTTTGTGCACAGAATAAGACTCCTCCTCGTCATCCTGTGGGTCTTCTTCAACCTATTGCTAATGGTGAGTGTCCTTGGACACAACTTTCCATGGACTTCATTGTCGAGCTCCCTGTTTCCAATGGCAATACTGTTATCCTTATGGTGGTTGACCGTTTTTCTAAAATGTCATATTGCATTCCCTTGAAGAAGTTGCCTACCACTCAGGAGCTTGCGGTCTTCTATTTACATGGGTTACCCAAGGAGATAGTGTTGGACCGGGGTAGCCAGTTTGTCTCCAGATTTTGGTGTTCCTTTTGTGCTCAAATGGGGATCCAGCTTTCCTTCTCCTCGGCATATCACCCTCAATCCAATGGGGCTGCGGAACGGTCTAATCAAGCTCTGGAACAGTTCCTCCGTTGCTATGTCTCAGATCACCACAATAATTGGTCTGAACTGTTACCTTGGGCAGAGTTTGCTCGTAATAGTGCTATTAATGCTTCCTCCAAGTTATCCCCGTTCATGGCGAATTATGGGTTTCAAATATTGACAGAAAAGGAAGGCAGCAATAAAGTGGAGTTCAATTATTTATTGAGCATGCCAAAAAAGGCACGTTTCGGGAGTCAACCTCCCTTAATCATTGCATGATTAAGAGAGGTTGACCCCTGAAATGTTGCTTTTTTGCATGCTCAATAAATAATTGAACTCCACTTTATTGCTGCCTTCCTTTTCTGTCAATATTTGGATATTCGTGGGTCCTTGTGGTGACCTAGGTTGGCGTGCAGTGGCCTGCTGTGCTGGACTGTTATTTCTTTTGAATTAGGGGTTTCAACCATCCTTATTGCCCAATTCATTCATGTCTCAGGGTATTCCAGCTTTGGAGGAGCATCTCCGGCAACTCTGTTCCACGTGGGTGCAGATTCAGGACTGCCTTCATCGTTCTATGCAGCGCCAAAAGTTCCAGGCTGATCGTAGGCGTCTGTCCGCACCTTCCTACTAGGTTGGTGAGAGAGTTTGGCTGTCCTTCCAATAAACTGGCTCCCCGTTATGTTGGTCCTTTTCGAATACTCCGACGGGTCAATCCTGTGGCCTACGCTCTTGACCTTCCTCCTGCAATGTGCATCTCCAATGTTTTTCATGTCTCCCTCTTGAAACCATTGGTTTGTAATTGGTTTACCACTGTGTTGCCTCATCCCCGTCCTATCTTTGTTGATAACCATGAGGAGTATGAAGTCAGCAGCATTATTGACTCTCGTATGTCCAGGGGCTGTGTACAGTATTTGGTTCACTGGAGGGGCTACGGTCCGGAGGAGCGTTCATGGGTTCCCTCCTCTGATGTTCATGCTCCCACCCTCCTCTGTGCCTTCCATGCCTTTTTCCCCAATAAGCCTTTTGTCCTCCCGCGGGGAAGGGGTCGTTGTCAACTGTGTGAGGATTCTTAAATATATTATACCTCTGTTTTGTAGGAAGCACAACCTTAATTAAATGTATAGGAATGTTACACAGAGTTTTACACAGGAGGCCGAGAAGAGTGTAAGCTCTGTGTATTAATGTAGCCCCTTTTTAGCTTGTACTCAGAACTCTCAAGAGTACAAGCAGCAAGTGAGGGCGGAATAGTTATATAATCAAATAACAGATTGAGATAACAATTATAGTAATCAGAAGCAGATCTTATTTAGGCTGAAGCAGTTAGGCTGGAGACAGTTGCGGTATTAAATATAATGTAAATAGACAGTCTGTATAGTATATTGGATATAGCATACGACCTGACCCACAAGCTGTGAAAGGATAAGACTCAGGAGCCGTCTAGTGAAGAGAGCTGACCAGGAAAGTTGTTGAACCACCGGAGCCAAACACACAGTCAGGGCGCGGTGACAAGGGAGAGCTGTAGCTGCGGCTGCAGCTGATGACGTCACCCGCGCTGGTCCGGTCTGCTGTGTGAGAGTGGAGCTGCAGCGCAGCTCAGGAGATTTGAGGTCTGAGCGGAACAGCAAGCAATGGAAGTCGTAGGTAAACTGTGGCAGCCTTAGGTTGAAAGTTAATACCCAATTTGGAAGAGGGTGAATGTTCCTTAGCTGTGGATAACGGGTCGCCTAGTAAAGCAACTTGGAGAGTAGCTGGATATCTAGACTTGGGTCACACAATAAGTTCTTGCAGTCAGATGCAAAACAAAATAACCAAGCAATGAGTCTAGGAGAGGGAGGTGCCTTTATAGGACTAATGAGGATGAAGGATGGAACCAATTAAAGGTATAGAACGTGTAAGAACCCTGACAGTCATTGAGGGAGGGTACTGTCAGGGTTTTTTCCCCTGTTTTGTTTGCCATGTGCTGCCGGCAGCCATTTTACTCACCTCTCTTCCTGACTCTGGTGCATACTGTGTAATGCTGCTCATTTCCTGCACTTCCTTTTATGGCCAGACTGGTATACATCATCCATGTGAGACAGGATGCAGTCTCAGAATTGTGATGTTATCACTTATTATTTAAAGGGCCTCTGTTCAGTATTCTTTGCCCTTGCGTTGTCTTAGACCTGTTTGTGAGAGCTCCTGTGTATTACCTGGCTGTCTGACGTCCCTCCTGGTTTATGATCCCTGGCTTGTTCCTGACTCTGCTGTTCTCCTTGTTCCTGATTCCGGCTCGTCTGACTACTCGCTTTGACTCCTGACTCGGCTTGTCTGACTACCAGCTCTGGTTTTGATTCCTGGCTTGTTATTTCACTTGTGGACTTTTTATTATTTTTTGCTATTGATAAAGGTGTGATTATTTTTGCACTTCTCGTCTCAGTCTGATTCCTGGCACCCTGACAAGCCGAACAGGACCAGGACTTTCTCCCTCACTCCACAGAAAGGATTATTACCCCACGGACTCTACATGGGAATTTGAGCATTTATATGTGGATACACATTTATGAGGTTGTTTTTAAAACTATTCAAACCAAGTACATTTGAAGTGGGACGTTGGATTCCTTTATGATACAGGAGTGTTTGGTGTAACAATTTGAAATAAAGTCTTCAAGTATTTTATCAATTGAGTGGATTGGTGTTACATCTTTGAAGAGGAAGCGACCTTTCATACAAAAGGTGGAAGAAAAAGAGACATACTGGGACACCACACAGAACGCGTACAACTGTACCTAAGATAGGGAAAGTCTCTCCCCCCAGACGCAACACATACCTAATTAGAAAAGAAAAAAGTGCCAATGGCACTACTTGTACATATTAGTTAACCCTCTATCACCCACAAATAATTAATGGGACTGTGTCCCTAAATTGTAATATATTAACAGGATAGGATAGGTGCTATGTAGTAATACAATGACAGTACCAACCCAAGAGAGGCAAAGAGGCTGTCGCTTGGAAAGAAAGCTAACATACAGTATGTAGCACACAAGGGGTTAATGTATCATGAATTAACATTTGTTTATTGGCAAAATTTAGATAGCAAAGAGAGAGATAACTGCACTCAAAGAGTAAACAGTTGCTGCTCAGAGTTTAAAACATAACTTTTATTGATGAAATTCACACATAAAAAATAAGAAAATGCATAGTTAAAATGACCTAATAACTAATTAGTTTGAGGTTGAAATAGGTTTATATCTAACCTATCTAAAGCCATTTGTCATTTGAAAATATTACATCATGGGCTCCATGTACTAAATGGCGGGCGGACAGCTTCTCAACTCGCGAAGCTGTCTGCCCGCCTTTGCTACACACGGGCAGCGGATCTGTTTATCCGCTTGCTCGTATGTATCATTACACACTTATTGGAGTGTGTAATGCCCGCCCCTTCAATCGTGTGACCAATCACGCAACTGAAGGGGCTGTCAATCACCGAGAGCGAGCGCGCTCTCGGTGATTGACAGCCCCTTCAGTTGCGTGATTTTCCCTCGCCACCTAAGTGGTGGCGTAGGGTGTAGGAAGCGGCGGTTTAATTCTTACATTGCGGGAAGCAGGCTTGCATATGCGAACCTGCCCCGC
Organism: Bombina bombina; assembly: GCF_027579735.1. Lineage (NCBI taxonomy): Eukaryota > Metazoa > Chordata > Amphibia > Anura > Bombinatoridae > Bombina > Bombina bombina. The sequence goes on along the minus strand of NC_069504.1, from coordinate 485,992,419 downwards.
AAAAGGCTCCGGAGCAGCTTTCGCTGCTTCATACATGGATCCCTTGGCATAAGTTGTTCTCTTTTTTTTTTCCTTTTTCTCAAGTTTTTTCCTTCTCCTGTCTTGGAGTGCTGTGTCTTGCTTTTCTTCCTGTGTTTTCCTCATCTCCACAAGTGGTAGTGGGCCCTTTAGATATAGTAGCCAAAGATTAAAGAATAACTCAGGAGAGATTTTTTGCATAGCATAATTCATCAACATTGTGTACAGGTGATACTGATACTGTTTTGTGATTGGATGCAGGGGAAGTGGGAGGGTTTGGTATGTTCTTTTAAGCACTGTTTTGTTCACTTTTTAATTTTCTGAGGAAGGAGTGAATGCTCCGAAAACGTTCACAATAAAGTTTGCTGTGATTTAAATCCAGAGAGTGCAATTGCTGGACTGTGTTTATTGAGAATTTTTTGCACCCTGGTACCTGTTTTATGAGCGTGTGGGAGTGCGCTTTTCCAATTATATTAATATATTTGATTTTATATTTCCTTATTATCTGTTTAGGATTTTTTTATGTTAATTAACATACAAATAATGTAAATATTTATATATTTTTTGGTATGCAAAGATCAGCTGTATCGCTATTATTGTCAATAATCACTATGTGCTTTTGAATATACCATGGCATCAGATAGTCATTAAGTAGTTAATTATAGAAGAGAGGGTATGACCTTTTTCAGTAATCTCACACAGCTAATAAGAGTCTGTACCTGTTCTGAATTTATTAGCTCTGATGAAGCGCAGGTACGCCTGCGCGAAACATGTCAGGTGTTTAATGTCTGCTATGGCCCTTTGATTGTGGACCAATAAACCTAACCTGATTATCAGCACTACTATTAAGGACTGTAATGTTTTCTTTCTTTTCATATTGGATTATTACAGCGGCTGAAGAGCCGTTTTTACACTGCTGCCAACAACTCCTATCAAGCAGTTCTTCTTTGCTTATCCCCTACCAACTCACCCGCTTATGAATGTACCAGTTTACTTCTACATCACAGCGATTAAACGTAACAGCGTTCCCGTAGCCGCTCACAAACTCAATCCTGAGTACATTTATGCTGGTACTGGGTGAGTGATCGTCTCGACATATACTTATCTAGCGATCAGGGAATTACTATATTTCTATACACTTGGGACTGCCTTAAGTGATCGCAGACTAATTTGCATAGCGATCAGGGAACTGCCTTATACCACTGTGCACCGCACTTTGGGACTACCCTGAATATCTATGGAGCTATAATCGCTTTTGGCAACAGGCTTGGAGATTGCATTCACTACGAACTGTGAACTATTACGAACTGATATTTATTATGAACTGCTTCCTGATACCTTTGGTTTACTCAAGCACATTATAAGTGTCCCATTTTGCTTTCAGTTTGCTCAGAATCTTGAATTCTTACTTTGGACACTTCATATGCTCACATTGTTGTTTAAGACTTTAAGACTACTATTTGGTTATACATTGTGGTTTTACATTGATCTACTGCTACTAGTGCATTATGTACTACTAGCAATCTATATTTTATATTGTTTATTGATTTTGCATATAGCAATTATACATTTTTCTACTATATAATACACCATATCTTTGCATTATCACATAATGGCTACTGAACATATACCCACAGGGGTTATAGATGTAACTAAATGCAAGCTAATTATGACTAATGCCTTAAAGGGCCAAACACAGATTTCAGATGCTATAAGAGAGGACAATTTATCTATGGTATTCTCTTCTTTAGAGAAATTGAGATTTAGAGAAACCAATCTATGGTGGGATATTGAATTCCTTGATTTATATATTACAGAGAATAGAGTACCTAGAATGAAAAAACTCCCTACTTTTGCACTAAGTATACCAGAATTTATGGAGGAATGGAACACTAATTTGACAAATTGTTCCATTATTTGCATGAAACAACTTGTGAAATATAAAAGAAATGAGGGAGACACTCTATTACAAGAGATAGATTAATTGTTTGGACTACTCAAACCATTTGAAAAGACCAAACAATATAGTGACTATCAAGAACAGCTGGATGGAACTATTAATAAATTAGACTCAGAATTATCAGAAAGAAAAGTTAAAAAATACCATAGAGATGTGAATGATTATGAACTAGACATAGTCTTTTCCTGGCAAAAAAGAACTAGAAGAACAAATCAAACTACCAAAGATAAGAGTAATGACAATACCAAATCTATAAAGAAAAATATAAATAAAAAGAAAAGACATCAAAGACAACAACCGAAAAAAGTGACATTCTCTAGTATCAATACAGACCATCAAGATATAGATCCCACCACATAACTAGAAAGTGATCAAATAGAGGACATACCAGACCCCAGTAATATAGATCAACCAGCGAGACAGGATTTGAAATCACTAGTTAAATCTCCACAACAAACTAGCACACCAAAAAAGGGAGAGGGCAACTTCAGATACCCCAGCAGGATAAGGAAGAACCACAAAAATTAGGGGTAGTTGTAAACCTCTCAAAATTCAATTTGAGTTAAGTTGTGCACCAGTTACAAACTTTGATTTATTTAACACTATATTAGATGTGAACAACTTTATACGAAAGATTGTTTTAAAAAAACATTTTTCCAACACTGAGTTTAAACAAACTAATCTTACACCACAATCACCACTCACTACATTTTCTCCTTTGGTTGGATTACATTATACTCAACTAAAAGATCTTACAAACCTCATCACTTTATCAGCACAAGCGAGTACACATACATAATCTACTTTGGACACGAGATTTAATTTCAAAGACAAATCATATTTCTATCCAATACACAGTAGAGATTTTAACATTGATATGTATCAACGGGCTATTGAAAGAGACCTTATGTGTTTAAATAAACAAATCCGGTCAGATACAAGTAAATATAGAGACAATCTCTCTAGATTAGAGAGAAAAGCACTAAAATAACTCAAAAATAATGATGACATCATTGTTACCCAGGCAGACAAGGGTGGAGCTGGGGTTATATTAGACAAAGAACAATACCATAAGGAAGTTATGTCACAATTTAATAATCAAGAACTATATACCAAATTGCCTTACAACCCTGTCTTTTAGACAAATAAAGATATCATTATTAGATACTGCGATTGAGAACAAATTTATGGCTAGAGACCTAGTGGATTTTCTAATGATTGACGATCCTAGAATACCATATTTTAAAATTACACCTAAGATTAATAAAACAATCATAAATCCACCAGGTAGGCCAGTAGTGGCTAGTAATGGCTCTCTCTGTGAAAGATTAGGTGAATGGCTCGAGCTTGTCCTCCAACCTATAGTTTTAGCCCTTCCGGGCTACATTAGAGACAGTTCACATCTTATACAACAGCTCGCTGACATAAAATGGAATGAACAATATAAGTGGCTGACCATTGATGTTACAGCCCTTTATTCGAATATACCACATCAACTAGGTATAGAGGTTCTGTCCAATATGCTACACAGATATACAGAATATGATAGAAACTTTATTTCATGTATCACAACAATTACAGAATTTCTGCTTTCACATAATTATTTTGTTTTAAAGGTGAATATTATCTACAAAAGAGTGGGACAGCCATAGGGGCAAAATTTGCCCCAGCTTTTGCTAATATTTATATGGGCTGGCTAGAGTACTGTCTTATCTTTACTGACACTTGCCCTTTTTCTGATAATATAATACTATACAGCAGATTCATTGACGATTTGATATGAATATGGAAGGATGATGGTATACAGAATATAAATAATTTTCTTCAGTATATGAATTCCAACAAATATAATCTAAATTTCACTAGCCAACAAAATAAAAAAGAAATAGATTACTTAGATATACATCTAAATATAGGGCTAAATTATTAAATATTAACATCAATTATAGAAAACCTTTGGCGAAAAATACCATCTTACATGCAGATTCATGTCACATCCCACATGTCATAAAAGGTATCCCCAAAGGCCAGTACCTCAGAATACGTAGAAACTGCTAAAATATTGCAATGTATTTTAAACAAGCAAGAGAGCTGACTGAGAGAATGACACTTAGGGGGTACGATAAGAAATTGCTTGTGCAAATGGAACATAAAGTTTCCAAAATAGATAGGTCCACACTGTTTGTTTAAAGAAAAGACTCCAAGACTAAAATCCAAGATGAAAATATCCTCTTTATAACAAAATATAGTCAACAATACACAGAGATATGCAATATTCTGAAAAGGAACTTACCCATTTTACACATGGATGAAACATTTGAATTTATAACCAATACAAATAAAATTAAATACATAGCGAGAAGAGCTTAAACACTGGGAGACATTACTAGAACGGACCTTTCAGAAAAAAATAAACCTCTGACCAAATGGCTTAACCCTACAAATGGCTTTTATAAATGTTGCCATATTCCATGCAAGAGTTGTTCCTTTACTCAAAAGAACAAAACATTTAAGTCGACAGTGAATAGCAAAATGTATGACATTAGAAGTAGAATAGATTGTACTACACAATTTGTTATATATCTTATTACATGTCAATGCTGTTTTCGTCAGTATATTGGGATCACTACTAGGTCCCTAAAAGAAAGAATTAGACAACACTAACTATCATTGGATGATAAGGAAGCCAACACCCGGTGGCTAAACATTTTAGACAACATGGAAAGGGCACTAAATATTTATATTTCTCTTTCTTGGGTATAGATAGTATATCAAAAACTGCAAGAGGAGGCAATAGAACTAATCTATTACTAAAAAGGGAAGTGTTTTGGATTATTGGACTCAATACTAGGGCACCAGAAGGTATTAATTAGAGGCTTGATGTAGATTTATTTATAAGATAAATTATGAGAACTTTTTTGTATACTTTTTCTGTTCTTTCAGCATAGTAATATTCAGTCAAACTTATTAATAAAGAGATATCATTCCACTAATTTCTAAGTCACTCCTTTGGTAAATAATATAATATAACATAACACAATATGTGTATTTGAGTCTCTCTATCCCATCATAAGCATATATATATATATATGTATATATTTCTGATACAGATTATTGTCTAAAGCCAGAGTTTTTAAACTTACTTTGTTTTTGTTGCAATTTAATAAATATAGCAACAAACACTTGAGAGTTTCTCTAAAATATCTTTGATTGCTATTTTTACTTGCAAACTAAATATTTTGATCTTACCATCTCTTCCTCCTTCAAGTAATTATTATATACTGTATGCTGTGTTATACTGTATATAATAATAAAAAATTATAGTATGTATTTCTTTGCATTTTTTATGTTATTGTATTATATTAATAGTCTGTTCTGTTGGCTCTTATAGGATAACTAATCACCTTAATATTTTTGAAAAAATTCTCTCAATTAATATAGAGATTCTAAGGATATTTCACATAGCCAATACAAGTCTAAACCTAGATAGGTGCCAAATAAAGTTTATGTTACCTATTTTATATAATTTTATTTTATTTTGTACTCATCTTAATTTGATTTTATATTTCCTTTATTATTATCTGTTTAGGATTTTTTTATGTAACATACAAATAATGTAAATATTTATATATTTTTGGTATGCAAAGATCAGCTGTATTATGATTATGCTTGAATTGGCTTCATTCCCTCTCTCTATTATTGTCAATAATCACTATGTGCTTTTCAATATACCATGGCATCAGATAGTCATGAAGTAGTTAATTATAGAAGAGAGGGTGTTACCTTTTTCAGCAATCTCATTGGCTACACACAGTTAATAAAAGTCTGTACCTGTTCTGAATTTATCACCTCTGATGAAGTGCAGGTTTGCCTGCACGAAACATGTCAGGTGTTTAATGTCTGCTATGGCCCTTTGATTGTGGACCAATAAACCTAACCTGATTATCAGCACTACTATTAAGGACTGCAGTGTTTTCTTTATATATATATATATATATATATATATATATATATATATATATATATATATATATATATATATATATATATATATATATATATATATCTTATATATAGAAAGCACTCAATGGACTTCGTATAGATGCAAAAATAACTTTTATTCCAAAGTCATAATGTTTTGGGTACCGGACCGGTCCCTTTGTCAAATGATACACAGGATACAAAAGTATGCATAACATCCCTCACCTCACCCCACCTTATATACCTATAACGTATTAGCAAATATCAACAATTAACCAATAGTACTTGGCCCCAAGAGAAACCATGCTGGTTTCACGTGCACCGCCGCAAACCCGAATGACACAACGCACCAGATACGTCGGCACGCCCTGGGGGGGGGGGGGGGTGTAACAAGTGACAGCTGTCACATGCAACCTGTAGCCCGTGGGCTTTTACAAATACCGATTATCATCGGTAAGCATACTCGAGCACAAAGAAGCTCATGTAGTATACATGGAAAGGGGCTAAATAAAAGAAAAGAAATAAAAACATAAACATAGATACATATGTACATAGCATATTAGACACGTATCATCATTGGCCTATTCTGACATGTTAACTAAGGACTATGGTGCTACATCATGTCTAATGGACATGGTAGAGACATCAGAGAACTTAGTGAGAGTTCATCCATATATGTAATGAGTGACAAATCCACATTTCAGGGGATATATTGTGGCATAATAGAAACTTGATCAAGATCCATAAATGCATAAAAGTCCCATCTTCAGATAGAAGGGGCTGAAATCCAAGTGGGTGTTGAGACCCTTCGGCATTATAGTTTCCAACGTGTAAATCCATCTAGTCTCTCTCCTCAATAATGCTTTTGCCCTGTCACCCCCTCTGGATATAGGTGGTATATGATCTATTAGCATCGTTTTCAGGCTTGCAGCGCTATGTTTCTTCTGACAAAAATGTCTGGCTACAGGTTGCTCAGGGTCACCTTTGTTGATGGCTTCCCTGATAGCACACCTGTGATTGGCCATGCAGTTCCTGAACGATGTTACTGTTTTCCCAACATAAAAAAGGGAGCACGGGCAAATGAGGATATAAATGAAGTGATCACTTGTGCACGTAAGGCGATGGTTGATCTTATATCTTTGGTTAGTGTGAGGGTGCTGGAATGAGGAACCCCTCAACATGCTGTTACATGTTACACAGTTGCTGCATTGGAAGCAGCCTTTCTTGTTTGACTGTAACCATGTAGTCTTGTGGTAGCAGCTCACTGGATTGGATTGCACTAGAATATCTCTTAGGTTTCATGCTCTCCGATACGCCATCCTGGGGGGTGCTGTATGTTGAGGAGTGCATATATTTGAAAGAAATATTCGTTACTTTTGTGAGGAATGCATATCTTTGAAAGAAATATATAAATATATGTATGTATATATATATATATATATATATATATATATATATATATATATATATATGTATGTATGTATGTATGTGTGTGTGTGTATGCATGTACGTCTATATACAGGGCTCAAAATTTTCACTAGCCATTGGCGAGTGAAAATGTATTTGTGTGTGTGTGTGTATATATATATATATATAACGTCACTGTAATACAATTTGTGTTATACACTTGATAAGACTAGAGAGTCTTAGCTCTATTTACCACTCCTAGCACCCTGGCATATGAAGTTTGTTAGTGGGAGTGCACCTATCTCTACATAATACATATATATATATATATATATATATATATATATATATATATTTATATATAGCAAGCAAAAGACAGCAATCTCTGGTCTTAATGGTAGTAGTTTATTTAGTGATGTTTCGGGGAATGCTCCCCTTCATCAGACCCGGAGAGTGCTGTCTTTTGCTTGTGAGAGTGCACCTTGCTCATTCTGTGTGTGAATATATATATATATATATATATATAGCAAAGTCCTGGTCACCAAGCACTCACGTATATATATGGTTGAGAGAGAGAGAGAGAGAGAGAGAAATTAAAAGGTTTTGGTCTGTCTAGATTTTAAACAGATGTACATAGTTAGGTTGCTTATTTTCAAGCTGGTATGCCATATACTTCATAATATTACTTGGGCACAGTTCGTATATGGATATTCTGATTCAGAAGGCTCTGTGGATCATAATGCTATGCACACTAATGCTTGCACATATATTCTAGAAGCTCTTAGAGCCTTAGGTTGCAATGCATTGGTATAGCTATAGTGTCCTATTCTTGATCCCACTGAGAATAAAGATAGAAATTCTATGCTAGTGTTTCTCAGGCACATTCATTGGTCTAGTGATTCAATAAATTTGACTGATACACAAAATATTCATCTGATCTGAGAGAAATCCATGTCTGCTGTGATGTCCCAATAATTCTGTCAAGACAACATTGTTTTGTATTATGTAGCATATTTCCTAGACTGTTTTGCACACTTTGGCAAGCTAGGAAAAAGTATGGACTAATTAAATACTAAGTGGATTACAATTTTACATTATTTATTTTAGCTTTAGGGAAATGTACTGTATAATTTGCTGTGTACTTTAATGTGATATCCAAGGTGCCATGTACCTGTTTAATTGTGAATTTCCCCTTTTTGCCTAGGTTACTATATAAAAAAAATCAATTTTCAGCAGATTTCTCATAGCATCCCCATTTTAGCAACCTGATCAAACCATTATAATTAATTATGTATTCCGCTGTCCTTATCCTCCAAACCTGTATTAACCCTAACTGCCACTGTAAAGGTCCCACAATCCTCAATTATCTGTAACCATGGCCAGATCCCAAAGCAAAAAAAAAACAACAAATTCACAGCCGACCTGATCCCCTGCTAATGTAGCCATAACCAAGCACACAGACTTTGACATCAAAAATAAATTATACTGATGATAATGTCTTGAACATTGCTAAATTGGGACTTACGAATAAGTGTACTTTTATACCGATACAATATGATCCTAGTGTGGACAATTTTATTAAATTGGTGTCTGGGGATATAGATAGAATGAGAACAGCTCAAGAGAAATGTAAAATGAGAAATAAGAATAATCTTACTAGAAATGAATTCATGGCTTTGGAATCATTAAAAAATAATACAAATGTGGTTTGCAAGCAAGCAGATAAGAGTGGTGCAACTGTATTATTGGATAAGGATTATTATGTTAGAGAGATTTTACGACAGTTGTCTGATGAGAATTTGTATTATCCCTTAACTTGTAACCCAACTACTAAGATATTGAAAGAAATAGAAAGTTGTGTGACTAGAGCCTTTAAATATGGTCTTATTGATAAGGATACAAAGTAATTTTGATTAAAAAGGAGGGAATTTTCCTTGTTTTTTTATACTTTGCCCAAAATACATAAGAGTATGGTTAAAAACCCGGGGAAACCTATTGTTGCTAGCACAGATTCAATTTTTTTTTTCAATATTTCTATTTTTCTTGATAGAATTCTAAGGTCTGGTGTGATTCAATCCACTTCATATATTAAATACACTATTGTTTTTTTAACTAAAATGCATACTTTTCTTTTATTTATAGACAAATATATATTGTTTACTCCAGGGGCGTATTAAGGCCTTGGAAGGCAGATTGGGGATGATGATGGTGGGGGGTGGCACTTTTTGCAGCCCCTGTAGGGAGCGGCATCTGAATTAATCCTGAATATAGGATTGAGCGGATCGTGGGCCAGGGACGGTTGCCTTTGCCCCACCCTACAGGCATAGCAGTAACATCAAGATTCTTGACTAATAGTCATATTTTTAATTATACAATTCTCAACATATAAAGAGGAACTTGCTTCACAATTATCAGAAACTGAAATAACCTAACACCATTTCATAGAAAAGGGACAAATTATAATTTCTCATATAACCCTTAGGTGTTCACCTAAAAATGGATAGACAAGGTGAAAATTTAGATAAAATTTTGTTACAGCATGAAACAAGATGATTAAAGGGTTAAATGAGAAATTAGAAGTATGTTCCCCTTTATTTGCTGAGCAATGTATCATTATAAATATGATTATTAGGGGGATATTTATCAAGCCGTCAACCGCAAATACGCTGGAATTCCGCAACGTAATTGTGGCAAGCTTGATTCGACCTAGTTATCAAAGCCTACAGACAGGCAAAAGTTGAAATCTGTGACGTAACATACGATCCGCAGGTCTCAATCCGACACAGATCGATGCTTATGTCATTACAGATGTTCCAAATACACATTCGGCACTATTTGACACTTTTTAAAAGTTATCAAATAGTTAAATGGTACGCTCGCGGCTATTCCAGCCCAGCGTACCTGAAGGCCATGGATGCCATAGGAATCAATGGGAGTCTGAAAGCAGCGAAAGCTTATGTTCGATGCTGCCAGATATCCCATTGATTCCAATGGTAGAAAACCAATAACGTTTACACCTAACACCCTAACATAAGCCCAGAGTCTAAACACCCCTAATCTGCCGCCCCGACATCACAGCCACCTCCATAATGTTATTAACCCCTATCACGCCACTCCCCGACACCGCTGCAACTAAATAAATGTATTAACCCCTATCCCGCCGCTCCCGCACCCCGCCGCAACCTAAATAACCTAAATGAGAGCTCAATCCTATTGGCTGATTGGAACAACCAATAGGATGAGAGCTGCTCAGATCCTATTGGCTTTTTGGAACAGCCAATAGGATTTTAGCAGCTCTAATCCTATTGGCTGATTGGAACCTTTCAGCCAATAGGAATGTAAGGGACTCCATCTTGGATGATGTCACTTGCATTCAAGTTCCAGTTTACGGCGGCAACCATATTGAAGAGGAGCTACGTGCCGGATGTCTTCAGGATGGACCAGCTCCGCGCCGGATGGATGAAGATAGAAGAGGCCGCATGGATGAAGACTTCGCCGGATGGATGAAGATGGAACAGGCCGCCCGGATGAAGATTTCTTGCCGGCTGGATGGATCCTTCAAGTGGAACTTGAAAACTGTAAGTGGATCGTCGGGGGTTAGTGTTAGGTTTATTTAAGTTTTTTTGGGTGGGTTTTATTTTTAGAGTAGGGTCTGGGCAGGTAAAATAGCTAAATGCCCTTTTAAGGGCAATGCCCCAAAAATGCCCTTTTCAGGGCAATGGGGAGCTTAGGTTTTTAAGATAGGCTTTTTATTTGGGGGGGTTGGATGGGTGAAGGGTTTTACTGTTGGGGGGTGTTTGTATTATTTTTTACAGGTAAAAGAGCTGATTTATTTGGGGCAATGCCCCGCAAAAGGCCCTTTTAAGGGCCATTGGTAGTTTATTGTAGGCTAGGGTTTTTTTTATTTTGGGGGGCCTTTTTATTTTGATAGGGCTATTACATTAGGTGTAATTCGTTTTTATTTTCGATACTGTGTGGATTTTTTCCCGTAATTTAGAGTTTTGGTTTTTTTGTAACTTAGCGTTAATTTTTTTTGTAATTTAGTAATTTTTAATAGTAGATTTAAATAATTTGAGTAGGTTTAAGGTTTTTTAATATGTAATATAGTTAATTTAATTACTAGTTTAATGTAATTTTAGTATAATAGTTAGGGTAGGTTAATTCATAGTTTAATATAGTTTATTTTAATTCTACAGGTAAGTTTTAATTTATTATAAGATAGGGATGTAAAGTTAACGGGTTGTTAGGTTTAGGGGTTAATAGCTTTATTTAGTTTATGGTGATGTGGGGGGCTGGCGGTTTAGGAGTTAATAGGTTTAGTTAATGGTAGTGATGTGAGAGGCCAGAGGTTTAGGGGTTAATAATTTTATTTAGGTTGTGGCGGGGTCAGGGAGTGGCGGGATAGAGGTTAATAACTTTATTTAGTGGCAGCAGGGTTCGGGAATGGTGGGATAGGGGCTAATAACTTTTATTTAGTGGCGGCGGGGTCCGGGAGCAGCGGAATAGGGGTTAATAACTTTATTTAGTGGTGGCGGGTTCTGGGAGCAGCAGAATAGGGGTTAATACATTTATTTAGTGGCGGCGGGGTCTGGGAGCGGCAGAATAGTGGTTAATACATTTTATGTAGTAGTGGCGGAATAGGGGTTAATAACTTTATTTAGTGGCGCAGGGTCTGGGAGCGGCGGAATAGGGGTTAATAACTTTATTTAGTGATGGCGGGGTCCGGGAGCGGCGGTATAGGGGTTAATACATTTATTTAGTGGCAGCGGGTCCGGGAGCAGCGGAATAGGGGCTAATAACTTTATTGAGTGGCGGCGGGGTCCAGGAGCAGTGGAATATGGGTTAATACCTTTATTTAGGTTGCGACGGGGTCCGGTAGTGGCGGGATAGGGGTTAAACAGTTTAGTATAGTGGTGGCGTTTAGTGACAGAGTATACATAAAGTTGGTAAAAAGCCAAATAGCAGCGAGATCGATGACTGCTTGGTACTTGGTGTGCGGCTTTTTGACGGCTTTTTTTATAAATATGGAGATCGTATTCAGGTCCACGGACGCGATGTTAGGTGAGCGTATTGGTGCCGGCGAAGGCAGCATAGTTGAGGCTTTGATAAATATCCCCCATAATGTAAATATAAATATGTGATGCAGATGACCCCACCGCTCCTAATGTGTGTAACCAATATGACCAAAAAAAGGTAAGAAATTAATACTAGGTTTGAGATTGACACTTTAATAACAATAGGCAAAATAAAGGTATTGTTTTCTTGCTTTCTGTTTTTCTCCTTCTCTGTGTAAAGGGGATAAAGCAGATAAGTTGCCTCATAATGGATCTCAAACGAGAGTAATCCAGATGAATATTTCACAAGAATTACATGAATAAAGGTAAATATATAAATCAACACAGAGGTAGGATAAATTTCGTGAACATGTGATCACTCTTCTCCCCGAAAGTGTCCTTTATGTAGGCAGATTACTAACCCTTTAATAGTTAAATATGGAGTTATGAGAGAAATTATGTTACGGCCCTGGGTACTCAAATAGATTGAGGGTCTAAGTAGTCGGCTGAGCAAATTTGAGGTAATAGTATCACTTACTAGGTACTCAAGGGCTACATGTACAGGATAACAATGTAATATAGTCCATTACAGGAAATGTTCATCAAACTATATAATATAATATGTTCACATTTCCTTTGAATGTAAAAAGTGGGCTTCTAAACTAATAACAATAATATTAATGGCTCACGGTGGTTTAAAATTCAGCCGATACCCATTGCCCTTTGAGTGAGTCTAATGCTGTCTGTAACATGGGGATATGACTTGCAATAACCTTTAATCAATATCGGATCTAACACCATAAGTAGTAAAGGTACCAGTATCTTGGATCCAAGGTAGATTAGACTGTCCTGCTGGTGCTCTTCGGTCAGGGCAGTCTTTGTGGTAGTGTAAGTTAAGCACTGCACGATATATTTAACTTTTACATCCAAGTGATCCTGCATCTGATCCGATGTCGGTAATGTTGGGAAAGTAACTTGTGTTGATTTTAGCACTAGCTGCTCTTTCACGACAACTGTCAGCTTGGCAGTCTTTGTTTTCTTAAGAACATTGCTTACAAGGTCTAATGCATGCGGCTTCGGTGGGTTATCCTGTGCAACTGTTTGCACTTCCTTTCACAGAGTTGCAGAGGAGGAAATAAAGGCATCTAACCGAGGTAAAAATGTAGCAGTCAGTTCTTCCAGGACTTGTTGTATGCAATCCGCCATCTTAGTTTGCGATTTCAATGCCTCCCATGTGTGAGAGTTGTTGTTCACTCTCCAGTTGTCTCCAGGGGTATCAAATGATTCCAACTGGTCCAAGTAGCAAAACTACTAAGGATATACACTTGGAGTTGTGCAAAATAAAACTTAATAAACAGTTTAGTGAGAGTCTCCACTGCGGCGCTCCAACTTCACGCTGCCATCAAGTTGCTCCGCCCACCGGAAGTCTTATTTTTTCTTTTTTTAATTAATAAAGATGATTTGACTAGACAGCATAAGTGTGTAATTCATCAAGTACATGAATACAAAAATTTAAAAAAAAAATATTGGTATATTTAAGAGATTGTCATCCACACATTCAAACTATTAGGTACCCACCTCTGCCCGCATATAAATGATCCATGAGTTTACATGGTAAGCTGGTAAAGGCTGATAAAGGTAACAATTATTATACATGTAATGCTACCTTTGTGGTCTACTTAATTAAGTGTCCAAGTGGAACTGTCTATATTGGAGAGACAACCCAAAAAGCTAGGGAAAGAATAGTGCAACACAAATCCTACATTAGGAGAAAAGAAATATGGATACCTGTTGTTAATCATTTTTTAAAGGTAGGACATAGTATATCTCGGTTACAATATTAAATTATAGACCATGTTCCACTACTACGTAGAGGAAGTAATAGAGATAAATTGCTTTAGAAAAGAGAGGCCTTTTGGATACAAAGACTTGAGTCTATGTACCTAAATGGCATGAATAGAGAATATAATTGAGCCCGTTTTTGTGACTAATTTTAATAAGTAACTGTAAGGTTTTTCAAAATGTTTATTTTTATGTGTGTGAAATAGAAGTGTTAAAATAATGGACAGTTTTGAGTCTTTTAAACATGAAATTTGAATAAAATTGATTTTGTTGCATTATATACTATTTTTAGAACATCCAGTAGAAGTCAACAATCTGATCGGTAACACTTTTGTTTACTAACTAAGGGTTAATAATCATTTCATTTGATTGGATACAATTGCCCCTGGTGAACTATTTAATGCTGTGATATTATATGATGTTTTGTGACACGACTATGGGCATGAAGCCCAAAATGTAGTCATTATATTTGGTATACCTGTTTGTAAATAAACAGATTTTTTTTTTTTTATACTGGGGTATTTTTGCAGAGACCCTGTAGTTTGCATGCTATCTAAGGACACATGTGCTGACCATGTCTTTGTTTATGTAACATAAGCAAGTACATGCTCCACTACAAATAAATATGATGGCTCCCTAGTTGCCCATGGCTACTATCCTATTTGTGATGTCCCAAATTCTAAATCCTCTTTTCTAAATCATCCATATACCCATTGCAGATATCCCCCTCCATTATTAATTCTTCAGTAAACCCAATAACCCCACTAACACCAAAAATACTAATTACAAAAAAATAAAAAAAAATATATAAAAAGAACATGCACAAACATTTTAATATTCTATAGGAGTAAACCACTAAGATGAAAAGTGCATGGGAAGAAGCAAGAAGATGACCACAAGAATGTGAAAAAGTGAACAAGATAAGGGTAAATAATAATAGCAGTTGTGTATGCTCCGGTTCCAAAAACTGAGCGATTTGTATAGGATTTAGGCCATCATGCAGTGCATCATTGCTGTGATGTCAAATTGTATTCAGTGTTGCAAAAGGTACATTTATACTGTCCAAAGTTGGTTTCATCATTATACGAATATTTCTAAAGGCTAAGTGATAATTAGTGAAATTACAATTGTTGGGGATTGCAGTTGTTTAATGAAAACGGAATCAAAATAAACTGTTCATTTACAAGTGTGTTTATAACTATGGTCTACTCACAATCAAACCATAAAATAGATCCACTACTCAAAAAATTTAACAAAGTTTGTGTAGCTGTATCAAAAGAGATATGCATCATTTTTGGCAAAGGCAGACTGTGAATTATCACAATGATGCAGTTGCTTATATCTGATTGCTATAAACAGTCAAGTTAAGGAGTAACTGTCCATTCATAATAAAGGCAAACTACAGCTAACGTGACCCCCAAACTGTAACATTTTATAACCACAAGCTGATTACACAAAATGGAACTATATCTAACTTTGCCTTCTCATAACTATTAACCCTAACTAAGTTTCATTATCCCAGCCCATCCCTACATGATCCTCCAACATAGTTACGACCTCAAAGCACCCAAGGGACCCACTCAATACAAAACCTGCTGAAAACACATTTTCACTGAGCACAAAAAATACTTTTAACAGTGCATTTTTGGTTTCTAATTATTCTCTGTTAACATTTTAACAAACTCACTATCACTTATTTGTATCATTAAAATAGGAAACAAATCACACTTTAAACTATGAAGCATGTTTAGACATTTTAAACATATATTGAGACAAAATTATGATAAAGTGTTAATGTTTTACTTTTAAAACCAGGGTGATAATTGACTAAGGGAGATGAATGAGGGGACAATGTCTGAGTTACGGATGAGCAAATTTCCATCAAGGGAGGGGTGTAGATGAGGGCAACATCTTGAAGATTTTACGCAAATGCAGACTAGTATGCCTAGTAGAAGTATGAAGTTCAAAGTGCCTTCTCAAAGGCCAAATTAATTAGAATATTTTACATAACAGCAAGTGTAAGCCTAGTTCCTATATAAAGCCTTCTATATAAAGCCTTCCCTCCAGGCCACCAAAATCAAGGACAAAGAATAATGAGACAGGACAATGGCAGACCTCACAATATTTCCCAAAGACTATAACAAGCCCAATAGGAGGGGTTTTGAATCAGTGAGATCCGAGGGTGCAGAGCCAATGCAAGAGTCACAGCAACCTGTAGCAGAGTCACTTTGGGTCAGAGGTGAACTAGGGGTGGGGAGTGGGCAAGGAGAAGTGAAGGAGAAGTGGGCAGTATTGGTTATGTGGGCATGGTATGGGGCAGATCAGGGGCATCGCTAGACAGTTGTCTGGAAACTGGGACATGGGAGGGTTGTGATCTTGTGGGATGGCTAAGACTTCTTCAATTTTTAGATATATCCGATGACAGTAATGAATTACTTGAAAAGTTATGATTTATTAAATACAAAATATATAAACTAAAGCTGCATTTCATTGTTTTTA
Organism: Bombina bombina; assembly: GCF_027579735.1. Lineage (NCBI taxonomy): Eukaryota > Metazoa > Chordata > Amphibia > Anura > Bombinatoridae > Bombina > Bombina bombina. The sequence goes on along the minus strand of NC_069504.1, from coordinate 485,975,658 downwards.
ACCTAAGTGCACTGTTGTTAATTAAGTATATTGTGCATTACATTTATACATGACCCGTGTAGGGCAAATATTTATGACATCACATTACAGACGTTACGCCTGCAAAATCATTCATTTCTAGAATACACATGGCAGATTACAAATTTAAAGGGATATGAAGCCCAACAATGTTCTTTTGTTATTCAGACAGAGCATATCAGTTTTAAACAGTTTCCAATTTAATTCTATTATCAAATTTGCTTCATTCCCATGATTTTCTGTGTTGAAGAGATACCTAGGTAGGCATCTGGAGCACTATATGGTAGGAAATAATGCAGCCATCGAGTGCTCTTGCAAATGGATAACGTTCTTCCACAACAGCTGCCATATAGTGCTACAGAAATGAGCAGGGTCCTAAGCATACACCCCTGCTTTTCAACTAAAGATACTAAGAAAACAAAGAAAAATTGATCATAGAAGAAAATTAGAAAGTTGTTTAAAATCACATGCTCTATCTGAATCATGAAAGAAGAAAACATAATGTATGTAAGAACTTACCTGATAAATTCATTTCTTTCATATTAGCAAGAGTCCATGAGCTAGTGACGTATGGGATATACATTCCTACCAGGAGGGGCAAAGTTTCCCAAACCTTAAAATGCCTATAAATACACCCCTCACCACACCCACAATTCAGTTTAACGAATAGCCAAGAAGTGGGGTGATAAGAAAAAAGTGCGAAAGCATATAAAATAAGGAATTGGAATAATTGTGCTTTATACAAAAAAATCATAACCACCACAAAAAAAGGGCGGGCCTCATGGACTCTTGCTAATATGAAAGAAATGAATTTATCAGGTAAGTTCTTACATAAATTATGTTTTCTTTCATGTAATTAGCAAGAGTCCATGAGCTAGTGACGTATGGGATAATGACTACCCAAGATGTGGATCTTTCCACACAAGAGTCACTAGAGAGGGAGGGATAAAATAAAGACAGCCAATTCCTGCTGAAAATAATCCACACCCAAAATAAAGTTTAATGAAAAAACATAAGCAGAAGATTCAAACTGAAAACGCTGCCTGAAGTACTTTTCTACCAAAAACTGCTTCAGAAGAAGAAAATACAACAAAATGGTAGAATTTGGTAAAAGTATGCAAAGAGGACCAAGTTGCCGCTTTGCAAATCTGATCAACCGAAGCTTCATTCCTAAACGCCCAGGAAGTAGAAACTGACCTAGTAGAATGAGCTGTAATCCTATGAGGCGGAGTCTTACCCGACTCAACATAGGCAAGATGAATTAAAGATTTCAACCAAGATGCCAAAGAAATGGCAGAAGTTTTCTCTCCTTTCTAAAACCGGAAAAGATAACAAATAAACTTGAAGTCTTTCGGAAAGACTTAGTAGCTTCAACATAATATTTCAAAGCTCTAATAACATCCAAAGAATGCAACGATTTCTCCTTAGAATTCTTAGGATTAAGACATAATGAAGGAACCACAATGTCTCTACTAATGTTGTTGGAATTCACAACTTAGGTAAAAATTCAAAAGAAGTTCGCAACACCGCCTTATCCTGATGAAAAATCAGAAAAGGAGACTCACAAGAAAGAGCAGATAATTCAGAAACTCTTCTGGCAGAAGAGATGGCCAAAAGGAACAAAACTTTCCAAGAAAGTAATTTAATATCCAATGAATGCATAGGTTCAAATGGAGGAGCTTGAAGAGCCCCCAGAACCAAATTCAAACTCCAAGGAGGAGAAATTGACTTAATGACAGGCTTTATACGAACCAAAGCTTGTACAAAACAATGAATATCAGGAAGAATAGCAATCTGTCTGTGAAAAAGAACAGAAAGAGCAGAGATTTGACCTTTCAAGGAACTTGCGGACAAACCCTTATCTAAACCATCCTGAAGAAACTGTAATATTCTCGGTATTCTAAAAGAATGCCAAGAAAAATGATGAGAAAGACACCAAGAAATATAAGTCTTCCAGACTCTATAATATATCTCTCTGGATACAGATTTACGAGCCTGTAACATAGTATTAATCACAGAGTCAGAGAAACCTCTTTGACCAAGAATCAAGCGTTCAATCTCCATACCTTTAAATTTAAGGATTTCAGATCCTGATGGAAAAAAGGACCTTGAGACAAAAGGTCTGGTCTTAACGGAAGAGTCCACGGTTGGCAAGAGGCCATCCGGACAAGATCCGCATACCAAAACCTGTGAGGCCATGCCGGAGCTACCAGCAGAACAAACGAGCATTCCTTCAGAATCTTGGAGATTACTCTTGGAAGAAGAACTAGAGGCGGAAAGATATAGGCAGGATGATACTTCCAAGGAAGTGATAATGCATCCACTGCCTCCGCCTGAGGATCCCGGGATCTGGACAGATACCTGGGAAGTTTCTTGTTTAGATGAGAAGCCATCAGATCTATTTCTGGAAGTTCCCACATTTGAACAATCTGAAGAAATACCTCTGGGTGAAGAGACCATTCGCCCGGATGCAACGTTTGGCGACTGAGATAATCCGCTTTCCAATTGTCCATACCTGGGATATGAACCGCAGAGATTAGACAGGAGCTGGATTCCGCCCAAACCAAAATTCGAGATACTTCTTTCATAGCCAGAGGACTGTGAGTCCCTCCTTGATGATTGATGTATGCCACAGTTGTGACATTGTCTATCTGAAAACAAATGAACAACTCTCTCTTGAGAAGAGGCCAAGACTGAAGAGCTCTGAAAATTGCACGGAGTTCCAAAATATTGATCGGAAATCTCACCTCCTGAGATTCCCAAACCCCTTGTGCCGTCAGATACCCCCACACAGCTCCCCAACCTGTAAGACTTGCATCTGTTGAGATTATAGTCCAGGTCGGAAGAACAAAGAAGCCCCCTGAACTAAACGATGGTGATCTGTCCACCATGTCAGAGAGTGTTGTAAAATCGGTTTAAAGATATTAATTGAGATATCTTTGAGTAATCCCTGCACCATTGGGTCAGCATACAGAGCTGAAGAGGTCGCATGTGAAAACGAGCAAAGGAGATCGCATCTGATGCGGCAGTCCTAAGACCCAACATTTCCATGCATAAGGCTACCAAAGGGAATGATTGTGACTGAAGGTTTTGACAAGCTGATATCAATGTTAAACTTCTCTTGTCTGACAAGGACAGAGTCATAGACACTGAATTTATCTAGAAACCTAAAAAGGTTACCCTTGTCTGAGGAATCAATGAACTGAATGGTAAATTGATCCTCCAACCATGAATTTGAAGAAACAACACAAGTCGATTCGTATGAGATTCTTCGAAAATGAGAAGACTGAGCAAGTACCAAGATATCGTCCAAATAAGGAAATACCAAAACCCTATTCTCTGATTACAGAAAAAAGGGGCACAGAGAACCTTTGAAAAAAATTCTTGGAACTGAGGCTAGGCCAAACGGTAGAGCCACAAAACTGGTAATGCTTGTCTAAAAAGAGAATCTCAGACACTAAAAGTGATCTGGATGAATCGGAATATGCAGATACACATCCTGTAAATCTATTGTAGACATATAATGCCCTTGCTAAACAAAAGGCAGGATAGTCCTACAGTAACCATCTTGAATGTTGGTATCCTAACATAACGATTCAATAATGACAGATCCGGAACTGGTCTGAAGGAATTGACCTTCTTTGGTACAAATGAAGAGATAAAATAAAACCCCAGCCCCTGTTCCAGAACTGGAACTGGCATAAATACTCCAGCCAACTCTAGATCTGAAACACATTACAGAAATGCTGAGCCTTTGCTGTGTTAACTGGGACACGGGAAAGAAAAGAATCTCTTAGCAGGAGGCCTTAACTTGAAGCCAATTCTGTACCTTTCTGAAACAATGTTTCTGAAACCAGAGATTAAGAACGGAATTGATCCAAATTTCTTTGAAGAAAACGTAATCTGCCCCATACCAGCTGAGCTGGAATAAGGGCCGCACCTTCATAGGTACTTAGGAGCTGGCTATAGGTTTCTATAAGGCTTGGATATATTCCAAACTGGAAATAGTTTCCAAACTGATACCGCTCCTGAGGATGAAGGATCAGGCTTTTGTTCCTTGTAAGGAAAGGAACTAAAATGATTATTTACCCTGGAAAGAAAGGGAAAGCAAAGATGACTTAGAAGACATGTCAGCATTCCAAGTTTAATCCATAAAGCTTCTCTAGCTAAAATAGCTAGAGACATATACCTGACATCAACTCTAATGATATCAAAAGATGGTATCACCAATAAAATTATTAGCATGTTATAGAATAATAATAATGCTATAAAATTATGATCTGTTACTTGTTGCTCTAAAGCTTCTAATCAAAAAGTTGAAGCTGCAGCAACATCCGCTAAAAATATAGCAGGTCTAAGAAGATTACCTGAACATAAGTAAGCTTTTCTTAGAAAGGATTCAATTTTCCTATCTAAAGGATCCTTAAATGAAGTACTATCTGCCGTAGGAATAGTAGTACATTAGCAGGAGTAGAGATAGCCCCATAACCTTAGGGATTTTTGTCTCAAAAAACTCTAATCTGTCAGATGGCACAGGATATAATTTGCTTAAACGTCTAGAAGGAGTAAATAAATTACCCAAATTATTCCATTCCCTGGAAATTACTTCTGGAATAACTACAGGAGATTTAAAAACCTTATTTAAACGTTTACATTTAGAATCAAGAGGACCAGAATCCTCTATTTCTAATGCAAATAACACTTCTTTAAGTAAAGAACGAATAAATTCCATCTTGAACAAATACAAATATTTATCAGCATCAACCTCTGAGACAGAAACCTCTGAACCAGAAGAACCATTATCAGTATCAGAATGATGATGTTCATTTAAAAATTCATCTGAAAAAAGAGAAGTTTTAAAAGACTTTTATGTATACTAGAAGGAGAAATAACAGACATAGCCTTCTTAATGGATTTAAAAAATAAAATCTCTTATGTTATCAGGAACACTCTGAAAATTAGATGTTGACGGAACAGCAACAGGTAATGTAACAGTACTAAAGGAAATTTTATCTGCATTAATAAGTTTGACATGACATGCAATACAAATAACAGCTGGAGAAACAGATACCAAAAGTTTATAGCAGATACACTTAGCTTGGTAGCTCCAGCACTGTGCAGTGACTTTCCTGAAGTAACTTCTGACTCAGTTGCAACGTGGAACATCTTGCAATATGTAAAAGAAAAAAACAACATATAAAGCAAAATTGATCAAATTCCTTAAATGACAGTTTCAGGAATGGGAAAAAATGCCAAAGAACAAGCTTCTAGCAACCAGAAGCAATAAAAAATGAGACTTAAATAATGTGGAGACAAAAGTGACGCCCATATTTTTTCGCGCCAAATAAGACGCCCACATTATTTGGCGCCTAAATGCTTTTTGGCGCCAAAAATGACGCCACATCCGGAACGCCGACATTTTTGGCGCAAAATAACGTCAAAGAATGACGCAACTTCCGGCGACACGTATGACGCCGGAAACGGAAATAGAATTTTTGCGCCAAAAAAGTCCGCGCCAAGAATGACGCAATAAAATGAAGCATTTTCAGCCCCCGCGAGCCTAACAGCCCACAGGGAAAAAGTCAAATTTTAAGGTAAAACATTTTAAATTAAAATGCATTATCCCAAATATGAAACTGACTGTCTGAAAAATAAGGAAAGTTGAACATTCTGAGTCAAGGCAAATAAATGTTTGAATACATATATTTAGAACTTTATAAACAAAGTGCCCAACCATAGCTAGGAGTGTCACAGAAAATAAGACTTACTTACCCCAGGACACTCATCTACATATAGCAGATAGCCAAACCAGTACTGAAACGAGAATCAGCAGAGGTAATGGTATATATAAGAGTATATCGTCGATCTGAAAAGGGAGGTAAGAGATGAATCTCTACGACCGATAACAGAGAACCTATGAAATAGACCCCTTAGAAGGAGATCACTGCATTCAAATAGGCAATACTCTCCTCACATCCCTCTGACATTCACTGCACGCTGAGAGGAAAACCGGGCTCCAACTTGCTGCGGAGCGCATATCAACGTAGAATCTAGCACAAACTTACTTCACCACCTCCATCGGAGGCAAAGTTTGTAAAACTGAATTGTGGGTGTGGTGAGGGGTGTATTTATAGGCATTTTAAGGTTTGGGAAACTTTGCCCCTCCTGGTAGGAATGTATATCCCATACGTCACTAGCTCATGGACTCTTGCTAATTACATGAAAGAAAGAGAAAAATTCTGGGGTTCATATCCCTTTGAATTATATTTGTAATCTTATTATTGCACAATAGCATAATAGTGTTGCCCCTTCAGAGTGCAGCACATCATTTACGTATATGTATGTGGTAACGTGACATGGAAGTGGCTAATCATATGTATGTGGTAACGTGACATGGAAGTGGCTAATCATATGTATGTGGTAACGTGACATGGAAGTGGCTAATCATATGTATGTGGTAACGTGACATGGAAGTGGCTAATCATATGTATGTGGTAACGTGACATGGAAGTGGCTAATCATATGTATGTGGTAACATGACATGGAAGTGGCTAATCATATGTATGTGGTAACGTGACATGGAAGTGGCTAATCATATGTATGTGGTAACGTGACATGGAAGTGGCTAATCATATGTATGTGGTAACGTGACATGGAAGTGGCTAATCATATGTATGTGGTAACGTGACATGGAAGTGGCAAAAACATTTTGATGCATTGGATTCAATGCATTGACATAAGAAGTTTGGAGTTTAAAATTATGAAAATTACTAAGATAGAAAAAGTAATTTAAGATACTGTATGTAAATGTTGATCATAAATCCAGTCACCAATAAGATCAATGTGTAATTAGTTTAGAAAGTTTGTTATTGTGTAAAGCTCAGATAAGCAGCGTCTATTATGAGAACACATGTATGTTAGATTATTTCTGTAGTTACTGTTCCGTGTTCAAGTATTGTAGTTTAAAATGTTAGTTTTATAAATGTGCTGTACACTAATAAAATTTTACAATCAATTCCATGAAAGTCTGTGTTGTTTGTTATGCACTGAACAAATTAATTCAAAGCAGCAATGCTCAATCAACTAGACAAACAGGTGTTCTTCTTACTAACACTGCAATTTGTTATCGTCTGGTAATGTTACATAACTTTTGAGGTGTAGCACTGTATGGGCCAAGCCTCCAGCATTGATTTTTGGTGAGGATCATACGACCATTAGTTACATAACTTGAAAATATATTTTTCTACTTAAAGTGAAGGTAAACTTTGATGAATGAAAGCCCGTTTTTTTAAAATACTATTAAAAACAGGGGAACTTTCATTCATCCAAGTTTAGAAGGCAGTCGTTTTGATTAAAAACTTACCTTTGTTTTTTTTCACAGCCACACAACCAGAGATCCTCTCTTCACACGTCATCATCAATGACTAATCCAGCTTCCTCCAATCACGGCATGGCCTCAGGCAATGACTACCCTGGGGCGAAAGTCGTGATTTGAGGAAGCTGGATTAGTCATTGATGAGGTGTGAAGAGAGGATCTCCGGGTGGGGAAAGCTGCTCTGGCTGTGCAAAGAAGAGATTTTTTTATTCAAAATGGCTGCTTTGTATACTTTGATGAATGAAAGTGCCCCTGTTTTTAACAGTATTTTAAAAAAAAATTGGCTTTCATTCATCAAAGTTTACCTTCACTTTAACTAAAAAGTCACTTTCCAAAATTTGTACACCAAAACATTTGCTTTAAAAATATATTCCTTGAAAGAAAGGTGTTGGTTTTTGGTCCTTTCTCTATTTACTTCCATTTGATTCAAACCCCATATTTCCATTTTATGAATAATACATTAACTATTTCAAAAACTCCAAAGAAACAGCTCATTGTCACCCAGATCTGTACAGTGTGTATTAACCCTTCTTGAGTAGCAGCTCATTGTCACCCAGATCTGTACAGTGTATTAACCCTTCACTAGCAGCAGCTCATTGTCACCCAGATCAGCACAGTGTATTAACCAGAGGCGTAACTAGAAACCTCAGGGCCCCGGTGCAAGAATCCATGAAGGGCCCCCCCACACACATATTTACATACACACACATACACACATATTTACATACACATACATACACACATATTTACATACACATACATACACACACACACACACACACATTTACATACACATATTTACATACTCACACACACACATATTTACATACACACACACACACACACACACATTTACATACATATACATACACACACACACACACATTTACATACACATACACACATTTACATACACATACACACTTTTACATACACACTTTTACAAACACATTTACATACACACATATTTACATACACATACATACACACACACATTTACATGCACATACACACTTTTACAAACACATTTACATACACACATATTTACATACACATACATACACACACACACACACACACATTTACATACACATACACACTTTTACATACACACTTTTACAAACACATTTACATACACACATATTTACATACACATACATACACACACACATATTTACATACACATACATACACACATATACACACATATTTACATGCACATACATACACACACACACATTTACATACACATACACACTTTTACATACACACTTTTACAAACACATTTACATACACACATATTTACATACACATACATACACACACACATTTACATGCACATACACACTTTTACAAACACATTTACATACACACATATTTACATACACATACATACACACACACACACACACACATTTACATACACATACACACTTTTACATACACACTTTTACAAACACATTTACATACACACATATTTACATACACATACATACACACACACACACACACACACACATTTACATACACACACACACTTTTACATACACACTTTTACAAACACATTTACATACACACATATTTACATACACATACATACACACACACACACACACACACACACACACACACACACACATTTACATACGCACACACACTTTTACATACACACTTTTACAAACACATTTACATACACACATATTTACATACACATACATACACACACACACACATATTTACATACACATACATACACACATATACACACATATTTACATACACACACATTTACATACAAACATACACATACACACATATTTACACTTACATACACACACATTATACATTTAATATATGTGCAAGTTCAACTTATGGGTTAAACACACACAGAAATACTGTGCAAGTCATAGTTTTATGAAATAGAAGCATCTAACGTTAAAAGAAGAAAAAAAACTTTAATGCTGGGCATAGCAGAGTGCTGACATGTAAGTTATAGACTTGTAGCCCAAATTAAAAATGAGGAAAACCAGAGGACTGGGAGCTGGTTCACAAACTAAAAGAGCTGTCCAGAGCAGGAGAATTTGGCAATAATCATCACATTTTATGCTTCAACTGTTTAACATGTACTGCTTAATTCAGCGATACATTGCCTTAGCTGTACCGGCACCCCCTGATGCTGAATCCGACTTCTGTGTCTGTCAGATCAGACCCGGCAGCCATCACCACAGTGGAGACCTCCTTTAACGGCGTCCTCGCAGACACACGGCACAGTGAGTTGTGTCTTGAGTCCTCAAGATGAAGCTTACCGCTGCGTGCTTAATGCCCACCCCTCACTCCTCACAGACACAAGTTGAAACGACACGCACATGCAGTCAGTTGAAGACTTACGCAAACGCAAGCACTGACTGTATTAGGTGCACTGTGGTCACATAATGACCATGTAAGGACACAATAGGAATATAGGATTGAAAAAATATATAAAATAATAACAAAATAACAATGCCATCCAGATCCTGCTTTGACGGAGCAGTGACAGTGGGCCCCCTGAAACGGTCGACCCAGTCGCAGTGGCGACCGCTGCACCCTCTGTAGTTACGCCCCTGGTATTAACCCTTCCCTAGCAGCAGCTCATTGTCACCCAGATCACAGAGCTAACTACTGAAATGTCACACAGCTTTCAGCACTTAGATGTGATCAAAGAACAGTGACAAAAGGAGTGGGCAGTACACAATAGTGCAATGCTGATAAACCCCCAAAGCTCAGACACCTATCTCACTGTCCTCTAAACTAACTACACCAGAATTGTTATTGTTTAAAAAGATAGCAAATCCCTTTATTACCCTTTCCCCAGTTTTGCATAACCAACACAGTTATATTAATATATGTTTTACCTCTGTGATTACCTTGTATCTAAGCCTCTGCAGACTGCCCCTTATCTCAATGCTTTTGATAGGCATGTAGTTTAGCCAATCAGTGCAGACTCCTTAATAACTCCATGGGAGTGAGCATAATGTTATCTATATGACACACATGAACTAGTACTGTCTAACTGTGAACAAATTTCAAAATGCTCTGATCTAAGAAGTGGTTTTCAACGGTTTAGAAATCAGTTTGAGCCTAACTAGATTTAGCTTTTCAAAAACATCACCAAGGGAACAAAGCACATTTGATGATGAAAGTAAATTGGAAAGTTGTTTAAAATTGCATGCCCTATCTGAATTATTAAAGTTTAATTTTGACTAGACTGTCTCTTTAAGTTTCCTCAGCTATGCTTCAGTTTATTGACAGTGACACCTGCTGGCGAAACTCAGAATTGCAGCAAAACCATTTTTTTTTTTTTTTTTTTAAATAACATTAGGAAGTGTGCAGGGACAGTCCGGGACATTTAAATGGCTGGGACTGGGTCCCAAATTGTTTGCAATTGCATTATGTCTAAAAAAAACAAAACAATTTATGCATTTATTAAAAAATACTTTATTGCTTAAAAAATGCTAACCATCATCTGAGCCTTCAGTGAGTCATAATCATTTTGCTTGTGTTGTGTGTATATATACACTCACCGGCCAGTTTATTAGGTACACCTGTTGCTTGGTAACACAAATTGCTAATCACATGGCAGCAACTCAATGCATTTAAGGATCTAGATGTGGTGAAGACGACTTACTAAAGTTCAAACCAAGCATCAGAATGGGGAAGAAAGACGATTTAAGTGACTTTGAACATGGCATGGTTGTTGGTGCAGACGGGCTGGTCTGAGTATTTCAAAAATTGCTGATCTACTAGGATTTTCATGCACAAACATCTCTAGGGTTTACAGAGAATGATCCGATAAAGAGAAAATTTTCAGTGAGCGGCAGTTGTGTGGAGGACAATGCCTTGTTGATGTCAGAGGTAAGAAGAGAATGGGCAGACTGGTTTCGAGATGATAGAAAGGCAACAGTAACTCAAATAACCACTCGTTACAACCAAGGTATGCAGAATACCATCTCTGAATGCACAACAAGTCGAACCTTGAAGCAGATGGGCTACAGCAGCAGGAGACCACAACGGGTGCCACTCCTGTCAGCTAAGAACAGGAAACTGAGGCTACAATTTGCATAGGCTCACCAAAACTGGACAATAGAAGATTGGAAAAACGTTGCCTGGTCTGATGAGTCTCGATTTCAGCTGCAACATTCAGATGGTAGGGTCAGCGTAAACAACATGAAAGCATGGATCCATCCTGCCTTGTATCAACGGTTCAGGCTGGTTGTGGTGGGGGATATTTTCTTTGATCCCCTAAGTACCAATTGAGCATTGTTTAAATGCCACGGCCTACCTGAGTATTGTTGCTGACCATGTCCATCCCTTTATTACTACAGAGTACCCATCTTATGTTGGCTACTTCCAGCAGGATAATGCACTATGTCCAAAGCTTAAATAATCTCAAACTGGTTTCTTGAACATTTGAACATGACAATGAGTTCACTGTACTCATTGTCATGTTCAAGAAACCAGTTTGAGATGCCATCATGTCAATATGGACCAAAATCTCTGAGGAATGTTTCCAGCACCTTGTTGAATATATGCCACAAAGAATTAAGAAAGTTCTGAAGGCAAAGGGGGGTACAACCCGGTATTAGCAAGGTATAACTTGTAAAGTGGCCGGTGAGTGTGTGTGTATATATATATATATATATATATATATATATATATGTATGTGTGTGTGTGTGTGTAAAAATGTGTATTTATGTGTGTATCGACATAGGGTTGCCACAAACCTTCAATTTGCCACAAACCTTCAAGAGCTATATCTGCGAAGCGCAATAAAACAAGGTACAACTGTGTGTGTGTATACATGTTTATTTATGTGTGTGTATGTGTATATATGTATATACATGTATATATACACATGTATATACATATGTATATATATTTTGGAGCCCTTTCTAGTAAAATACCTAAAAAGATTAAAAAAAAAAATGTAATAAATTTTAATATTTAACCTCTTGAGTGCTAACTCAAGCCGTCGCTAGCACTCATTCCACCTTGAGGGAGATCTGGGGGCTTCCACCCGCTTCTACCCCGGCGATTGGGCCTGTATAGTGACAGGCATTGCCTGGGCTTCCCGTTTTGCATGGTGACATCACGTGCAATGACGTGATGACATCACTGCGCAACTTTATTTAAAGATTACAATAACAAGTATAGGGAAAGGGGGCATGCTGCATAGAAGCCTGTATCTCAGGCATCTAAGAAGCTACAGACCCCCAAAACTCACAGTTGGAAAGGTAATCGCTTAACCTTTCCAACGGTGTAGGTCTTGGGGATCTGAAAAAAAAAAAGAAAAAGTAACAACAAAAATATAAATTTCAAAAAATAAAAAAAACATTAAATCAGCTTAGCACCCAGGTGGGAAAGTGCTTAGCACCCAAAGAGTTAATAGTATGTTTTACTGTGTATTTCCTGTAAATATTTTACATTCCAAAGTTCTTAACATAGGGTAAAATGTTCTATGTATTTTAAATAGATATTCCTATATATATATATATATATATATATATATATATATATATATATATATATATATATATATATATATATATATATATATATACCATATATATTCATATATAAATATAGGTATAGATATAAATATTTAAAAAAAAATACGTCAGCTATATATATATACATATATATATAAAGTAAATAAGAAAGGCACTCTCCGTGTAATGTTAGTATAATAACTTTACTAAGATGAACGTTTTCGGGGTCGCCCCCGTCCTCAGACCTTACAAAACAAGTGACATAGTGAACTATTTAAGTGTTTACCTGGTTGCGATCCTGCCAGAGCCTGTGGCGTCCTCATAGCGCAACTGCGTAGGTTGCTACTACAGAGGGAAAGTCGATGGATTTTCACACTTGACACTCTGGTACCTAAGGGACTTAATGTTCATTTTGACATGCAATGTTTTCTGTGAATCATGATATATTGAAGAGTAATTGTGTATCCTTGGAAGTTCTGAGGTACATGGTTGAACATTGTCCAATCTGGAAAATAATTTGAATTTGAATTCGAGATTGATTATATAATATCAGGTCTTGTGGCCTATGTAGATACAATGATGGCATATACATTATATAGTATATCATATATCTATGAATTTGACTATAATATATTGTTCTGTTGGATGAGGCTTGTACCTTTGATTGTCTCAAGTATGCAGTTTTGTATTTGTTGATACAGTGGTGGTACTAACAAGTCTATATCATCTAAGATTGGATATAATTGTGACATAATTTTGAATTATTTTGATCAATTTTGATTGTAGTCCAGTTTATGGATATTAGTAAAAGCCTGTGGGTTATTTAATCCCTGTTGGTATTTTGCAGTGGCGAGTAATGCGATGAAACATAATATATAGTGATACAATATAGAGAAATATGTTAAACCTTTTTGATTTTTTCGAATATAAGTTTCTTGATATCTTGTTCTTTCATGACATGGGTGTTAGCTGTCAAATTCTCACTGCCTACATATAGTGGATAGGACTCACTGTCCGTATAAATGTACATCGTGTTTTACTGACCGGGAGTGAACATGCCTACTTAGGTTTAAGTTCAGTGACATGTTTCATTGATCTGGATAATGTAGTATCTGTGTGGTGACTATATGAATTGGAGTGCCATTCTGGCAGTGCGTAAGGTGAATGGTTTGTGTTGATTATTCTATGCTGATTTGGAACACCCGATTGGTGAATGGGAATATGTTTGGTTGCTTAGCAACAGTAGTTATTGACCGGACCATAGTTTACATCATATTGGCGGTACATTATGGCCTGAGAATAGGTTGTTGGCAGTGGGATTTAACTAACATGAATTTCAATATCTTAGGGCATTAAGACGGACATTGAATTGGTGTATGAGTATTATTTATTATGGTTGCTTAGCAACATTAGCCGGATATCGCAACAGTGATATTAACTGTTTGTGGATTGAGTTTGTTTTATAATAATTAGGGTTTCTTTATGAATGCATATTGATTGATTTTGTTGCTCTTACTAAGAGTGTCATGTGAGGTCCAGATGTTTCCTCTGCACGCAACCACTCTCCACTTATGTCGCCAGATATCTCATTTAAATCTACACTACACCATCAACAATTTTTGTCTATTAGTAACCACTATAGTTGCTATGTGCTCTGTGCTTTTAAATTTATGTAATAATTGTTGTTTTTATTTTTATTTTTTCGTTTGACTTGGTGACTCTTTTGAACCTCCAGGGCCTCGGTACACACTCTTGCGCATGCGCAGTTGCGCTATGAGGACGCCACAGGCTCTGGCAGGATCGCAACCAGGTAAACACTTAAATAGTTCACTATGTCACTTGTTTTGTAAGGTCTGAGGACGGGGGCGACCCTGAAAACGTTAATCTTAGTAAAGTTATTATACTAACATTACACGGAGAGTGCCTTTCTTATTTACTTTATATATCAATGGTTAAAGTGCACCCCGGATGCTGGAGTGAAGCAGTGAGTGTGGGATCCTTCTGAAAGTTTATATATATATATATATATATATATATATATATATATTTAAAAATAAATAGAATATTTTCTTCTATGTGAATAGCATTGGAATGTAAAATATTCATATTCAGGTAAGCAATGTAGGTGTTACGCAGTGTAGGGTTAGCATACAACCATTTAGTTTTTTTTTAGTTTGTGCTCTCCGTTGTAGTCTAAGGGGAAATTAAGTTAACACAGGCACGATATCTGAAGTCCTCAAGCTAGTGCGTGTTCTCGAAACCGGCGTGAGTTAAGTTTACTTCTGTCGGTGTTTGTGCATGAGAGAAAGCGCTAAATAGCGTGTCACTTGTAATCTGGCCCTTAAATTACAAATTAAAGGGACAGTAAACACCTTGTAATTACAAGACATTTTTGTTGTGTCTCTATAGGATAACATATCAGCCAAGTCTTTTTAAAACATATTAACATACTTTTTACTGCAATTATTTCTCAATAGCCAAGCTCCACTCACCATTTGCCTTCTTTGGGAGAGCCAATCTGGGTTTTAGTCCACAGGCAACAAGGCTAGACCTGGTTATAATGTAAGTAAAGAGTGCATTGTTTTGCAGTTGTTATCTGACAAAGCTAATTTGGGACAGATATGTAGCAGAGTTATCATTGAGAAGCCAGCAGGGTGCATTTTAAGTTCTGGGAATTAGAAATTGCTTAATTTTTAGAGCTAAATTACATGAAAGGGGGGAATAATTAAAATAAATTGCAAAGTTGCTTCATTACACATAACTAAACATTTACATACAGACGTACCTAGTTTTATTGCGATGTGAAGAGTTCTTGACAAATTGAAGGATTGTGGCATCCCTGCATCAGGCAAGTCTACTGGTACCATTTTACTAACATATATACACATATAAACACATAAATACACATGTACACACATATATACACATTATATATATATATATATATATATATATATATATATATATATATATATATATATATATATATATATATATATATATATATATATATACATATATACAGTGTATATATATATATATATATATATACATACATACATACACACCACCAACAAAAATATTACGACTCACTGAATGCTCAGCTGATGGTTAGTATTTTTTAGCAATAAAATATTTAATAATTAAGGTATATGCTTTGTTTTTTAGACATAATGCTATTGTACACTTAATAGACTGCAGTATAGTGTAAACATAACTTTTATATGCACTGGGAAACTAAAAAAATTGTGTTACTTGCTTTATTTTAATATTCGCTTTATTGTGGTGGTCTTGAACTAAACCCAATATCTCCGAGATATGCCTGTACATATCTTAAGGTGTTTACTGTCCCTTTAATATCTGGTTCTCTTAAAGGGATGTTAAACAGTCTGTTTCATTGTTGTAATAAAAGAGCACTAAGAAATGGGTTATACTTAATAGACATCATTGCAATATGTACTATTCATTATTTTAAAAGGATTTTACCTTTTATTTCTTACATTTAAATTAATTTGTGCAGGATTAATTACTTCACACAGCCTGACAAGGATGATGGGGCCTCTTCAGGAAGGAATTTATAGCTTGATGTCATAAAACTTCTAGAGTAACATGAGCTGGTTTAGTTGTCAGATAATACTAGAGAGACAGTAAGTCTGTTTTGCTCATACTCAGAAGTGGCAGAATGCAACTTAAGTTCAAAAGATGTCTGCTCCCTTATCTCGTTGAGGGCATGGGCTGCAATAAGAAATTCTAAGTGCTCATTTTGCAAGAAAACAAGTAAGTTGTTTGCTGTATTTTATGTCTACTTTGATTTAACATATTTGTTTTTACTATAGGAGCACTGTTTAATATAAAGGTGGAAATCTTAAATGTAACCTACTAAGGCCTCGCTTCCATTGAGTCGTAATTCAGTTTGCGTGCACTCGCAAACCGTTAAATATGCTGTCGAAAGCAATAGCGTTTAACGACTGTTTCCAATGGCGCGTTATACCTCAATATCGGCTGCCGGACTTCGGCTGCCGAAAAGATTTTCGCGTCCCATAGAAAGTAATAGAAGCCGTTAATCGATAAATTATACCAGGTTTCCATTGAAAGCGCTAACCGTTAATACACTGTCGGAGGCTGTCGATACATTGAGAAATATTACCCCCAGCTCAACTAGGTGTAAAGGAGGAAAAAAGAGCTTTTTGAGGCCTGTTTCTCATTGAAATAGCAAATCACAAAAATATTATGAGTGTTTCAATGTACAAATAACATTATATATGCTACATTTATTGGTCCTATGTATAGGAATATTTGCACCCATGTTGTCATAGAAATTTCAATATGTATGTGCATATAAAAATATATGCAAGCACCACAATTATGGAACGACCTCCCGCACACTTTCAAACCTTCCCCATGCCTAATATCCTTTAAGAGATCCCTCTCTACATATCTCAAAACAGAATGCACCTGTCATTGTTGATTATATATTTCCTACCGGTTCTATGTTAAATTTTTGTGCATATATGGTGTATTATTATTTTTTTTTATTTTATTGTACCCATTGTATCAATGCAATGTTTTGTGGACCCAGGACATACTTGAAAACCATAGAAATCTCAATGTATCTTTCCTGGTAAAATATTATAAAAATAAATAAAATATCTACCTATTCAAAATGAAACCTTTGCCCAGGGATGCTATATATAATCTCAATACATATAGAAAAATAATTCAAAGGAAATAAGTTGTTTATCATGAAGATGAGTTTTATTATTACAGATTTACCCTCATTCAAATGTAATTTTCAATGTGAAAATCATATTTATTCAATACAAAACGATGACACATTAAAGTTATAATGTGTCATAGTACTAATATTTATAAAATATATGTAATGTCATGTCTGCTAAAGCAGATAATACATTTGCAATATTTAGACTATTAACCAAAATACATAAGTGCTTAATATTACATACTTCAAGAGATATGAAGTATTGTCTTTAACATGGAGTTATTGAAACATTTTAAAAGTGCATTGTGCATTGGTCCCAGGGAGAGTCTGTGTCTGTTCATATGATGTCAATTAAAATGTATTAATCACCTCTATATCATGGCAATCACATATATGTTGTATATACATCAGTGCATAAATATCCTAAAGATACATTTATCTAATTATTCTAAATATTGAATAATAATCTTGACAAAAAGGAGTGCATTAGTCATGATAGGTATTAGTCATGATAGGTATATATTTCAGATATTACATTCCACATAGGACTATAAGAATGAATGCAAGGTATTTGGCCATATCAACAGGAAGGAGTATTTACTTTTCAACTCTTCTATAACTGTATAACCCTTATTAGCTTCATCTGAAGGAGCAAACAACATATGCTTGTGGAATATAAATCATAACATTTACACATGTCACGTTGACTTATGTTAGATAGCATATACTGTATAAATTTCAGACACGTATCCCCAAGTATTCTTAAACGGCATAATATGATATCCTCAATAAAAGGACACATAAATTTATCAACAATGTACACCTGCATATTAATTGACATCATGTGAAATAAAAATGAATAAAGCTGTTCATTTTTAGCAGATAAACAGCTATTAGAATAATATTAAGATATATGTTCAAATTTGGATTAGAAAAATGGATGCATATTTATGAGATGAAAATCGCACTTAAAAAAGTGCTTTAGTGCAAAAATTAGATATGATATATCTTGGGTTGAAAAAAAAGAATATTAATTAATTCTTGCGGCGGGATTTTGCCTTTGGAGGAGAGGTACTTAGGGGGGCAGTGTGGCGTCTTGTGCGACGCCCACCAGCTGAATGTGAGGCTAATAACCGCGATTCAGGGTCCTGCAGGGAGATGACAGAGGATGCAAGGGAGGATGGAGTTTGGGGCCTATCCGCGAGCCTCTCCACTGCCTCTGCCAGGCGGACGAGTGAGGCATTATGGATGTCCATTTGGCTCTGTATCCTTCTCAAATCCTGCTGCTGCTGGAGCCTGGACAGCCTAAGCTCTCTATGTATGAGCCTCAGTAGATCATCCTGCTGGGACTGTGCCGGACCCTGTTGTACATTTGGTGTCTCAGGAACTAATAATTGGCTGGTTCCAGGGCTGTCTCTCCGTATTGGTGACTGTGAGGTTGTCTGTGATGGCACTGTTGGCAATACATTGGTGGGTGCAGTGGGTGGTGGTGTGGATTCCTGTTGTGCCATAGGAGTGGGAGGCATATAGTACAGATGATGCAGATCTGTATGCTGCTGTGGTGGGTGCATCATCTGCTGCTGAGGATAATGATGTCGTGGGGGGTGCATCATCTGCTGCTGAGGAGGATGTTGTGGGGGGTGCATCATCTGCTGCTGAGGAGGATGTTGTGGGGGGTGCATCATCTGCTGCTGAGGAGGATGTTGTGGGGGGTGCATCATCTGCTGCGGTGGGTGCAGCTGTGGGGGCTGTGCCATTTGTTGCTGCGAAGTATGCATGAACTGCCATTGTTGAGGAGGATGAGTCTGCTGGGGTTCAGAACCCAAAACATGAAATGTTGTCTCCGAAGTAGATGGAGAAGGGCATGATACATCCTCCACCTCATATGCCCTAGGCTGCTGCATATCATCTTCTAAGAGGCTGATATAGGAGGTAGTGTCACCATAGATATCCTCATCCTCCTCAGTGAATGTAGGAACATCCTGCTGTGGTGTTGGTGCAGCTTCATACTCCTCCTGTTCGGAACCTACAAATAAATATACGGTATGTTTACATTATCTATCTAATAGAATATATTACTTTGTAGCATAACAATACAGACTATTATATTCCATATTTATGTGTATATATGTACACACACACACATACACACACACACACACACACACACACACACACATACACACACATACACACACACATACACACACATACACACACACATACACACACACATACACACACACACACACACACACACACACACATACATACATATAGTGTGTTTGGGATAAAATCAAAGCATATATGACCATAACTGAGGAATCTTTATAGACTGTGTCTTAAAGGAACATTGTTAAAGGGACACTGTACCCAAATATTTTCTTTTGTTCAGATAGAGCATGCAATTTTATTCAACTTTCGGATTTACTCCTATTTTCAAATGTTCTTTATTCTCTTGGTATCTTTATTTGAAATGCAAGAATGTAAGTTTAGATGGTGGCCCATTTTTGGTGAACAACCTAGGTTGTCCTTGCTGATTGGTGGATAAATGCATCCACCAATCAAAAACTGCTGTCCAGAGTTCTGAACCTAGAAAAAAAGCTTACATGTCTTATTTTTCATGTAAAGATAGCAAGAGAATGAAGAGAAATTCATAATAGGAGTAAATTAGAAAGTTGCTTAAAATTGCATGCTGTATCTGAATCACAAAATAAATATTTTGGGTACAGTGTCCCTTTAAGGACAATGACACATGATTTATATGAAATGCTTAATATTCTTGGATATTATATTATCAATATTCTTGCTTGTCGGAGCAGATATACAATACAGAGTGCTTGCTGAACATATTAAATACAACTATGTAAATTTAGATTCATAGCTAAACACAGATGGGTATTTATGATATACAACATATATACATCACATATATGGTTATATTTAATATTGAATATTCACCTTCATACACCTCTTCAGGTGGCACAGAGGTGTCCATTGTCCCCTTACATCCGTAAACAGATTCATCCGAGATGACATTGGACAGCATCTCCTCCCATGACCTTAGGTGTATCCTCTTGCTAGGACCACCACCTGTCCCACGTGCATATTTGGCCTGCTGTGCCAGCTTAGCTTTGGTTTCCCTCCTGCAGTCATGATAGCGGTGTTTAATGCTGGCAGTAGAACGATTACGTCCTAAGCAGCTGACTGCCACTCGAATCTCCTCCCACAGCTTATTCCGGACAGCCGGCCTCAGGTTAGGGTTCTCCAGCTGAGCTGCCCTCTCCAAGTATGCCTCAACAAGAGCCTCCTTTTCCTCCTCAGAGTACCTCTCCTCTCTTAGCCTGCCCTTCACACCTGAAGGGCCAGCAGACACAGACTCTCCCTCCTGTGACTGGGGACCAGCCCTCTCTACCTCCTCTGTCCCTGCAGGCTGTGACAGGCTACCACCAGCCCCACCCCCAGTTGCCACAGTCTGCCCCACTTTCCCTTTTCTTTTTGTGCCTAGCTGAGGCTGACTCCTCCTCACTCCTCCCACCTCCATTCCTCTTCCACCCTCTCTCCTTCCCTCCTCTGCCAGGGTTTGAGGAAGGACAAATCCTCCACCCAAACCTCGGCCCCTATTCCTGCCCATACTACTCCCTACTTCCCCCCTCCCCCTCCCTCTATCCACCCTCACCACTGCCCTCCCCCTAGCCACCCCCTTCCCAACTCCACTAGGCCTATCCATCCCTTTCTCCTTCCTCCCTAACTCTAACCTAACACTAAAGTCCCTAGCTTACCTAACTACACTAATTCACCTAACTAAACCCTAAATTAAATAGCCCCAAAACTAACTACCTAACCTATCTAGACCCTAACTATCTCTATTCTATATCCCTCAAAATAAAAATAAAATGTGGGGGTGAAAATAAACAAAGGGATGTAAATGAAAAAGGAAAAACTAAGGAGGATTAGAACAAAATTATAGAAAAATAATAAGGGATGCAAATTAAGAAAGGGGTGAGCTATATAGTCAAATGAAACCAAAAATATGGGATGTTAAAAAAAAAAAAATAGGATGGGCAAAATGTATATATAAAAAAACAAGTTATATAGTGAGGAAGGGAAGGGTAGTCAAAGGGGGGATGGGAAGTGGAATAAGGGGATTAATGAAAGGAGTAATAAAGGAAGATGGGGATATGGGGGTTAATGAAAAAAAAAATGTGAATGTGTTTGTATCAAATAAAAGTGTGTATGTGTGTGTGTGTGTATTTGTGTGTATAAACTAATGTGTGTTAATTAACTAATGTATGGATGTGTGTGTGTGTGTTCCTAATATTATATGAGGCCTACAATAAGAATATATGGAAATCAAATATCAAACTCTCCACTAACTCTCAAACAACTCTCAAAAACCCAAAACTCCTACCAACGCAACTAGCTCCCGTGTCTTTCTCTCTAGAGGCGATCACAGGTAAAGAGCGCAGGCGCAAACCGTTATTCTTATAGACAGAGGTCGGGTTACCATGGCAATGCACTTGTTATGGCGCGCTTTTCGACAAATCCGACATCGGTTGGCAACGCAAACTTACGTACGGCCGAAAAGAGCGACTGCGCGCAACACGCTAATCTTTTCAATGGAAACCTGGTACTAAAATGGAGCCGTAAATTACCTTTAGCTGTCGTCCGCTTCGGTAGCTTACGGCTCCATTTTTAACGACTCAATGGAAGCGAGGCCATACTCATTAGAAAAGACATAAAATCACCACCAATTAAAAACAAAAACATATAATTAAATAATGAAATATAAGGTAAAATCCTCAAATCTCATTTATTCTTATGATATATTTTTGATTAGTTATTACTTTTTTGTGATTCTATATAAAATTATTCTTAGAAACAATTTATCAGAGGAATCAAATTGTTACTGAGGTATTAAATGCATCAGCTGCAAGTTGGTATGTAGGTTTTAATGTGTAAATAAAGTATAGATGATTTAAATATAGCCCATGCTGTTTCTGCACTATATTAATCTTGTTTGCAAGCATAGATGCCCTTTTCCTCAAGGTTTAAATGTGAAGAGCCTTTTAGCTTAATAATGAAGTAATTGCAGAAGCAACTGAAGAGCTGAGCCGGGAAACTCCACAAAGAGGTAAACACAGAAATGAGGCTCGGCTGTTTGTTCAGCTTAGTGTGGAAGGTCAGTACACCTCTGAACAGTTCACCAACCATAATTTAGGTCCCATGGGCCACTTTGGATTGAAAAATAACAAAGATTGAGGTCAGTAGCTTCCATTTTCTTCTTTGAGCACTGTTGTATTTTATCAGTGTTCTATTAAGTTTAATATTTATTACTGACTGGATATATGGACACAATAGCTGAACAGATTAATATAAACACCTTAAAGGGACACTGAACCCAATTTTTTTTCTTTCATGATTCAGATAAAGCATGAAATTTTAAGCAACTTTCTAATTTACTCCTATTATCAATTTTTCTCCGTTCTCTTGCTATCTTTATTTTAAAAGCAGGAATATAAATCTTAGCAGCCAGCCCATTTTAGGTTCAGCACCATGGATAGCACTTGCTTATTGGAGGCTTACATTTACCCACCAATAAGCAAGCATAACCCAGGTTCTCAACCAAAAATGGTCTGGCTCCTATGCATCATATTCCTGCTTTTTAAATAAAGATGGCAAGAGAACGAAGACAATTTGATAAAAGGAGTAAATTAGAAAGTTGCTTAAAATTGCATGCTCTATCTGAATCGTGAAAGAAAAAAATTTGGGTTCAGTGTCCCTTTAAATAAATATTTATACCAAATACCCAAGCATAACAAAAGTTTGACTCTATGGGGTGGATAACAATGTTTAGAAAAGTTTATCATATGATTTATATTCAAAAATCCTCATAATTTGTAGAAATATTATTAGATAAACTTTTCTAAACAATTGTGATCGACCACTATATGGGATATAAACCTCAGGTCTTGACAAATATCAGGAGCTAACAAGCCATTGCTTCTGACTTTTTGCATTCTTCTACATAAATCTTCAACCTCGCAACCTCAAACGTCTTTTCAATAGAAAAGTTCCAGAAGGTAACAGTAACGGGATTTGGAATTAACCTCTTTGTTCACTATTTAAGGGAAAATGTTTATTTACATGTGTGAGTGTAACCTATTGCAATCCGTTTTCATCCTCACCACTGCTAGACCATCTGAATGCCATTTGTAGGTTGGCATGAAGGACATGCTGAGCATGACTGCTCAATCACTATATTGTCACTTTTAATATGTGACAAGTATTGTTTGTAACAATATATATTTTTGTTATCTGTGAAAGCACAATTTCTGGGTTGGTATGATCTGAAAACAAGAGTGAGACAACAGGTTTCTTAAAATGACATATCTTCTTATATTGGATTAAAAACTACTAAACCTGTGAACTTGCTCCATCACAACATGCTGTCTGCATAGACAATGTTCAAACACGATAGAGCCTTTGTGACCATGTTTTATAGCATTATTTTACATTATCAAACTCCTGTTCATGAAGGTGAGACCCCGTTTAGAAGTTCAATAATTGAGGCGCTTATCGAAAACCAACACAGAACAAACAGAAACCATAATCATAAATGAACATTCTGATATATAAATAACAACAATCTTTTTTTAATTAATATAAACCAAGCGTATTCACAAAATTTAGCAATGAAGAAAAACTGTGCAAGCAGCCATAAGCTTCATGGCAAATGGAAAAATCATTCAACAACTGTATCTGAATAGTTTAATTTATGAAATTCATCTATCTGTCTCACGTGTAGAGTAATCTTAACAGTTCTGAAGAGCAATACCGAAACTGCTTTAGGTTTCCCTGGCTGTTCACTATTATGGCTTAATGAGGATGGAGGAACCATGCATCTGATCTGAAGTCTGCCTTTAGCATACAGCTGTTGTAGTGGAGACTGCTGGGGCTGTTCATCTAACCTGATGGGCATATAGCTGGTGTAATAGGCGCTGCAGGTGGAATATATATGTCCTGTGTTAATTAGGCATTTAGCTGGCATAAAAGGGGCTGCAGCCTGCATATGACCTGAAGTTTCACTTGGTCATAGAACCTATATAAAGGAAGCTGCAGGAGCAAACATCTAAGTCGGGTTAAAATGCTATAGGGAATGAAAACAGTGCTGCTTCTGTTTTTTCAATAAATACATTTCTGTATATTTTTATATATTGCTTGTGTGATTATTAGTAGCTACTGCTGATTATTACGTAAGTTGGCTTAGAGATCTGTAATAAAAAGATTTTTATGCATAATTGTATACATATTAGAGATGTTTTTTGTTGTTTCTCTCCTACACATGCAGAACTGCATTTTTTCATTTTGGAACCAAAGTCTCTGCATATTAATTAGTTCCTTTTGATCTCTGTATATACACTGATCACAAGATCAAAAGGAAACCATTTATAATGGGAAAACAGTAAAGCTACAAATAAATCTATTGCTTTAACTTGTGCGGGGAAGAGAAATTGTATTGCAAAGTTTTGGAAAAGTAATATTGTTAATTCAGCCTATGTCCTTAACCAACTCATTTAGGTATGTGGGCATGCTGGCTCCTGAAGTCTCCAAGTCTCCAAGGTTGTTCTCCTCAAGGAATCTGACTTTCTAACCACTCAGGTCTTTAAAGGGACATTCCGGTCAAAATTTAAATGAACATAGATAAATTATATCTTTGAATAGAAACATATTTGCAATATACATGTGTTGTCAAAAATGCTTCAAGTAAAAGTTATCAGTGTTTTAGTGTTAACATTTTTCTCTGCACTTGCATGTGAAGCATAGCTAGATATTCTCAGTGCATCCGCATTTTAAATACTACAGCTGCTCAGTGCACCAGTGAGTCATTACCACATTGTACAAGCACATTAGGCTCTTTGAGCAAATGCTGTGTTTAAACTGCTGGTGCACGGTGCATACTTAAATACACATTTGAAACAGCTACAGCTTTTATTAGAAACATATTTGCTAATACATGTATATTAAAAAAAATGCTTCTATTCAAAACATAAATGCATCCATGCAGATTCCAATTTAGGCTGGAATGGCCCTTTAAGTTCAAGACTCTCTTTGTTTCACAAGTTGCTTTTCCAGGGATGTTCTGAGCCCCTGGATAGAGAATAGGCTGCACTGAGAGAGAGGGAACCAGTTTATTTCCGCTCTTTGTTTTATATAGTTGACCTGTAATTGGTACTGGAGTAGGCCATATATTATTCAGACTATTATTATGCCCATACCATGCTTTTAATAGGGTGTAAATT
Source organism: Bombina bombina (assembly GCF_027579735.1). Lineage (NCBI taxonomy): Eukaryota > Metazoa > Chordata > Amphibia > Anura > Bombinatoridae > Bombina > Bombina bombina. Next base: position 485,949,717 of record NC_069504.1, on the reverse strand, counting down.
CAGTTTGTCCTTGCCTAGGTTGTTGTGCACTTTTACCATTTTTTCTTATCATTTTTTGTGTTTTCATTCATCTTTTACTTTGTATATTTGGAAATATTTATTAGTTTTTTTTTGTTTTTTTTTTGCTTATCATTAGTTATATAGGCTTTAATCAAGCTCATTGATAAAACAAAGGAAGAGAGAAGAAAACAGAAAATATTGACTTCTATACAGTGTATTTCATTTCATTGCTCATTATCTTCACAATGTTTATCAATTTCCCTTACTTTTTTACGTTTTTGTCGCTTAAAACTAAACTGGCGTATCTCATGAGGAAAAAGGTGGACTTCTATTTAGCCTCCAGTGGGTAACAAGGCATCTTGGTAAAGACTGTGTAGGAAATTAATCAATGAATTGAAATATTTGTACATAAGTCAATTTCCTGTGTTGTTTCACACACATTTTAACACAATGTACTATAGAACCAATAAAATTGTTTTGTGTATTATGTCCTTTTTGAAGTCTTGGGGACAGCTTTCTTTTAGAGTTATAGTAATTATCAATCACTACCACAACAAATCCAAATTAAAGTGTAACAGAAACTTGTATAGTAGGGAACTAGCTGATTATAAAGCTCACTCACTCTAGTGCAGTAATTTTAATACTATTAATCCATTCACAGCTTTTGGGATTGGCTCACAGAAGCAGGCCAGACAGAATTAATTAGATAATAAATTATCTAAATGAGCTGCTACTGGACTTGAGAAGTGACCAACCAATTGGGAGCATCATCTGTGTGGGGTACTCATCACTTACCTACCTCTTGGGCCAGTACAGGGTAATCTGTCTTCTTTCCCTCTCACATTAGGGCAGATTTCGCACTATACTTCTATTTGGGCAACGCAGAGTGCACTGAGATCAAGCACAAACATAGAAATCAGCTCAAAGCCAGTACTCTTAAAGGGGGATTCCTGTGCAAATAATAAATAAACTCTACACTAAGCAGCCATGGTTTTAATGACTGGCACCACCATATTAAAGCTAACCGCTTTGCCAGCATGAATATTTGATAGGGTCAGGGATCTGCATATCTCATTGGGAGAAAAGAGTTACTACTATTTGTATTAATAAAATAACTAAGATAACCACGTATCTGTGTATTACAGAATGAATAGAAAGGGCTTAAACAGCATTAAACAGAGACAGAAAGGAATTAATCATTTTTCTGCGTGTAGTGGCAGGAAATGGATTACTTATCTGTCTGTGGTATGACAAGGAGGGGGTACATTTCTGATCTGTGTTTTATTGATAGGAAAGGTTTCATCAGTGATTTTTGTGTGATATGTCAGGAAAGGGTTCCTTGCTGCTCTGTGTGTTACTGGTAGAAATAAGATTAATTTACCAATGGGATAATAAAGCACTACTTTTTAAAGAAAGATCATCAGTATGCAAATTCACCATTTATGTAACGGCTGCTTGCATATAAAATATCCACTTTTATCAGGACAGGAAGAAAATCTATCAAAAGAACAGGACCGCTTTCAGACTCAATCTATAAAGAAGAAAAATGAAAATCCATTAAGTCAAGAATAAATTTAAAAAATATTAATTTTGTTAATGTTAAATATTGTATTACTCTGCACTATAGTGTATAATTAGTTATTAGTTTGAGCTTTAATTCCAGTAAGCACACTGACTTTTTGACCTTTAATTATAAAACAATGAGAAATTGGCTCATTTAGGAGTAAAAATCCTGCCAAACACAAGCCCAGGATTCATGCTGCCCATTTAAAACATGGTTATTGGCACAGACGCCTTTACTTTTGGTGTCTTTTTTAAGATAAGGCAGAGGCAGTGGGAGTGACAACCTGGCAAGGAGAGAGCCAGATGTATTTGTGATGCTGAGTCTCACGTGCAACATAACAGGTTCTGCGTGTGCATTTCCTGTGTGTCTCGGTTGCAGATCCCTCTCTGCCTCTGGCTGATAAGATTATGCGTTGTAAGGCTATTTTTGATTGTGTTAGTGATTCTATGCAGTGCTGAACCCTTGTCAGATGAGCACAAAAGCTAAGCAACCATATATCTCAGATAAAGCCACTCTAATCCATTAAATGATAGAAGTGTATGTCATTTCTTCCAGGATATATCTCTACAATAATTATAAAGCATTGTTCTATTTTAAAAGTATAAATATATGTAAGTGTAACCTCTTAACATTACTGGGATTGAACAGACAGTATATTCTCTGTCTCTAGTGACAGCCTTATATGGATACAGTTCTAATCATCAATTTGATAAGCTGTGGGTCATTTTGTCTGCATCTGCTAAAAGGATGAGTTTTGCTATGCTTTGAGTACCTCCTGTTTATTTCATTGTCACTTTGCAGTGGGCTAGAAATATAAAATTGTGTAATATGGATAAATCCAGGAAAAAGCTTTATATCTGCTATAGCACAAGACATGAACCAGACTTCTTTATCATCACCACTGCATTTCATTCACATTTCAGTATGATGAGTAAGATTAGCAAGCTGCTTGCTTTTGGAACCATAACATATGTAACAGGAATGACTGTGCTTGAGACGCAGGTTCCTTTTGTTTATATAGGTACATCTGGTAACTACTAGGCTGTAGATAGTTCTTTCACTATGTCCGTATTAGAAGGCAGATGTGCAGTCTCTAACTGCTGTGTAAAATTATGCGTATTTGCATGTAGGAAAAAAGGGTTACTGTTGTGAATAATTAAGATCTTCTCTGCTGAAACTATTTGACTGTATTGTAGAAATGATCCGTATGTTTCTGCTTTCCCCCCTCCCATTCGCCATGATTCTCTGAAAACAGAGATTGTATTTCACAGGTGAGCTGTCATGCACAAAAAAATGACAGCGTTTGCATTTGTCATGGCTTTATATTTTGTTTTCACACCGCTTGTGCCCTAAGTGCATGGATTTTCTGCCTTGATTTCTTATATGAATGGTGTTCATTAGAAATGTGCATTCATTTTCTTAGACACTTGACAATTAAACAAATACGTAAGAATATAATGAGAAATGTTTGTTAGTTTTTTTTTTTTACAAATCCAAGCAATGTACAAAAAATAAACTGGTCATTTAAATGAGATTTACTTTTTGTTTTTGCTTTGGTTATTCATTCATATGTTTTTCTGAATAAGTAATTAGCTATGTTGAAGAGGAAGTGGTTGAGTACAACCAATTCAAGCAGTATTTCTGTTGTGAAGGACTTTTGAACCATATTGCAGCCATTAGCTCTATAGCCATTGCTGGCTGGTGCTGGCATTAAATATATGTTAATGGCAGAGTCTGTCCCACTTCTTTATCTGTGCTGTTTATGTCCTGGTTTCAGAAAGTAAAACTGGTGACATTTAAACCCACTTAGAAACCACCACATCTTTCCCCAAAACGACAAGTAATACCCAGGGACTGCCATTCCCCTAAACTGTCCTGCCATGCCCTCAGCATGCCCTGTGACTCCTCCCTAGAAATAAATCACATGGCCAAACCTTGTTAACTGTGCTAGCCAATCCCGTTGACCATCCTAACTCCACCCTACTTACCTAACTCTGACCTTACCTTTCAGTCCTTGATTTAAACATGAATGTTAAAGGGACAGTCAAGTCGGAAAAAAACTTTCATGTTTCAAATAGGGCATGTAATTTTAAACAACTTTCCAATTTACTTTTATCACCAATTTTGCTTTGTTCTCTTGGTATTCTTATTTGAAAGCTAAACCTAGGAGGTTCATATGCTAATTTCTTAGACCTTGAAGGCCGCCTCTAAATGCATTTTGATAGTTTTCACCACTAGAGGGCATTAGTTCACGTGTTTCATATAGATAACATTGAGCTCATGCACATGAATTTACCATGGAGACAGCTCTGATTGGCTAAAATGCAAGTCTGTCAAGAGAACTGAAATAAGGGGGCAGTCTGCTGAGGCTTAGATACAAGGTAATTACAGAGGTGAAACGTGTATTATAACTGTGTTGGTTATGCAAAACTGGGGAATTGGTAATTAAGGGATTATCTATTTTTTAAAACAACAAAAATTCTGGTGTTGACTGTCCCTTTAAGAGACAGTGTATTTTAGCAAAGGAAGAAATTGTTGAGATATTGTATGAAAACATCTACCTCATTTCATAGATAATTGTCTACCAGCTTGATCAAAGTCAATATTAATTATTTTATTTATTTATTCAATTAAAGAGAGTTTTAATATTTGAATAGTCTACTTTTAAATGGCAGCCCATAGAGCATTACCGTAGAACCCATGAAAATAATATTAAAGTCCATTCATTCATCAGTGCTAATTAGCTAATTGTGCATTAGATGAATTGGCAAAATTGATCTGTAATTGATTCTGTATAATTAATTTTTACTCATGTGCAATCCTACTATTCAACCACTTTATGTTAGCTTATGTTAGTTAATACCACTAGACATGTGCGGATTTGGCTAATTCAGGCCAACCTGAATGCTGTAGATGGTGGCCGCAAGCCACATTTAGCAATTTTCAGAGCTGGATTTATTCCTGTGAAAGTGCAACACACTAGATTGACACAGGTCTTAGGGCCGAATGACTCCTGATGCACCTGTTTCCACGAGAGCCTTCAGGCTTGCTGGAAACAGCAGTTAAGAAGCAGTGTTCTTAATACTGCTGCTCCTTAACTGGTCCGCCTGCTCTGAGCGGCGGACAGTAATTAACCCGATCGAATACGATTGGTCGATAGACACCCCCTGCTAGCGGCTGATTGGGGCGGCATTGAACAAGAGGTTCACATGAACTGCATGTGCAATGATAAATGCAGACGGCGTATGCTAATGTCTAAGTCCTTGAAGGACACCTCTTATCTGAGTGCATTTCATAGTTTTTCACAGCTAGAGGGCATTAGTTTTTGTGTGCCATATAGAAAACATTGTGCTCATGCCTGTGGAGTTACCTAGGAGCCAGCACGGATTGGCTAAAATGCAAGTCTGTCAAAAGAACAGAGCTAAGAGGGCAGTCTGCAGAGGCTTAGATACAAGATAATAACAGAGGTAAAAAGTGTATTAATATAACAGTGTTGGTTATGCAAAACTGGGGAATGGGTAATAAAGGGATTATCTATCTTTTTAAACAATAAAAATTCTGGATTAGCCTGTTCCTTTAACTTAAGTTCTCCATTATCAAATAGTAGAACCAGCCTAGTTATACCCATGATGTCCCTTTAAAGGGACAGTCTAGGCCAAAATAAACTTTCATGATTCAGATAGAGCATGCAATTTTAAACAATTTTCCAATTTACTTTTATCACCAATTTTGCTTTGTTCTCTTGGTATTCTTAGTTGAAAGCTTAACCTAGGAGGTTCATATGCTAATTTCTTAGACCTTGAAAGCCACCTCTTTTCAGAATGCATTTTAACAGTTTTTCACCACTAGAGGGTGTTAGTTCACGTTTTTCATATAGATAACACTGTGCTTGTGCACGTGAAGTTATCTGGGAGCAGGCACTGATTGGCTAAACTGCAAGTCTGTCAAAAGAACTGAAATAAAGGGGCAGTTTGCAGAGGCTTAGATACAAGATAATAACAGAGGTTAAAAGTATATTATTCTAACTGTGTTGGTTATGCAAAACTGGGGAATGGGTAATAAAGGGATTATCTATCTTTTAAAACAATAAAAATTCATGTGTAGACTGTCCCTTTAACTTCAGTTCTCCATTATCAAATAGTAGAACCTAGTTATACCCATGATGTTTAATCCTCCAAAGCATACAGTTTATAGTGAACAAGTCTGGGCTCAAGAGAAAGTATACATTTCTGCTTTCTTGTAGCCCTGAGATCAGGATATCTATACTGCTGCAACAGAGGTGTGCAGAAGGCTGAAACAAAAAACCCGGCACTGTTTTGCACTCTGAAGATTTTGAATTTGATTGCTCTGGAAAGTTGATGCAACAGCTATTTGAGCTTAATCCTTAATGCAATCTCTAATTTCATTAAAAGCATTGAAGAGACTCTGGGTTTAGAAAGCATCAAATTGGTATAAGACTAAGTTCAATATTGTAGATAAGAGTTTCATTTCCTATACTATTAAACAAATTTACATGGAACAAAAGAAAAACAGTTACAGGATCCTGAAACTAATTAAACACTTTACTAAAATATATAAGCTCATTACTTTCAACTCTATCTAAAGTTATTGCCACCATGACACTTCTTCCTGAGTCGTTTAAGGGATAAGAAACCCAATTTTTTTTATTTCTATTGTCAAATTTAGTTAATTCTCTTGATATCCATTGTTGAAAAGTAGGTAGAGCTATTTAGGAGCATGCACGTGACAGCAGTTCTATATGGCAGCAGTTTCGCAAAAATGGTAGATCTCTGCAAGAGCACTAGATGTCAGCAGTGTTTCCTGCAATGTAGTGCTCCAAACACGTGCACGCTACTTACCTAGGTGTGTTCTTCAACAAAGAATATCATGAGAACAAAGACATTTTTATAAAGTTAGTATATTGGAAACCTTTTTAATATAATATGCTCTGTCTGAATCTGTCTAAAAGATATAATGCAAAGAATGTTGTAAGAAGTTGCTATGTCACAATCCAATTTTAGCCATTTTCAGTTACAAAAGCTAATGAAATTTGGATATCTGCATGAGAATGATATATCTATAACATGACAGTTATTATACCATTTGTTTCTGATTTACATCAGGGAACATCATTCTAGACTAAAACTATGAATGACATACTGAAGGTGAATTACAAAAACATGGAAGCCACAAATCTGGTAGTTCCAAGGAAAACCTAATTAACTTACCGTTTAACATTCTATGCTACTTAGACATTAGGTAGTTAACCTGGGGGTAAAAGTAATTTTTTTGCCACAGACATTTAAGCCTAGAAAACCAGTCTCTTTTTTCACAGATAATGTTGTACCAGCAGAGCTTCTGAATATGTGCAAACAAAAAATGGAGGATGTGATAGGTCCTCATAATCACAACACACTAAGTGGCAATCATGTTACGAACACTCAAATGTTTGTAGTAGGAGCTTAATTTGCTCCCTTAAAAAAACATTTGGGTACAATTAATTTCAGACCAATGGGTGCTATACTTCATTTTAAGACTTTACCATTCAGAATTTAAAACAAACAGGTATGGAACAGCACTACTGAACGGTGCTGGGAAAGACTTGGGACACTGCCAGGTCCCTGGGAATATTGTAATATCCAAAAGATGTCCACAGCACCAAATTTGGTGCTGTGGACATCTTTTGGATATTACAATATTCAGAATTTAAAAAGTATGCATATGTGCTTTCTATGTGTGCGCATTATGTTTTTATGGTGAGATGGTCAACAAGGCAGACAGTTCAACTTTAATTATGGCTGTAAGTTGAAATTTAAACTTTAAAAAACTATCATACATAGGAAAGAGCTTTATTTAAACTATTTTGTATGAAAAAAAAGTTAAGGTAAATATGTTTAAATTGATATTAAATCCAATTGCAAGTGCACATCTGGACCATAGGGGTCCTTAGCACATCTCTATTGGGTAAACATCTTCCTAAAGCACAAAAAAAGGAGGAGGTGCAGGGCAAGGAGTCTGTAATGATATGGATACGTCATGGGCATAGGGGCTGCAGGGTTAGCGATCCTATCTGAGGTCTTATGTGGATATTTGGCTGACATAGAATCAATCAATTTAAACATTCCATTTAAATTGGATGTGACCTTTGAATGACCCCTATTAAAACTATATAATATTAATTTGTATGAAGTTTCATACTGAGGATATCCAATGATAGCCAACCAAATTTCCTTTAAGTGTATAAATTAATACTAAACTGCCTCTGATGCAGCCTTTAATTGCCACACTGGATAAACATAACATTTTTTTAAACTACACCGAAGAGAGTTAAGTGAAAGATGACAAATAGGACTTTTGGACTGTTGTAAGGGTTATATTTATCATCAACGCTGAGGCGTACAGGGGCGCGTATATGCGGCCCTGTACGCCTCAGCTCGCCTATGGCGGGGCGAAATTACCCGCAGGTAATTAACATTGCACACAAGCACAATTTTGCACTCGCGTGCAATCCCGCCCCCTGCCCGCGCACAGCCAATCACGCGTGGGCAGGAGCTGTCAATCTCCTCGGTCGGACTTGACCGAGGAGATTGAATTTCGCCACAATAGAGGTGGCGTAGATGTTAGGGAAGCAGCGGTCTGGTGACCGCTGCTTGATAAATCCCGGCAAGCAAGTTCTTGAGAGAACTTGCTGCCGTAGGGGCTTAATAAATCTAGCCCTAAGTGTCTGACTGTCACATGCCATTGCCAGAGACAGTAGGTCAAGTCAAAGGAATACAGAGAACAGCACAGGCTCCTTGTTTTGTAAAAGGGATAAGATTATGCTGCGGAAGGAGAGTACCTGCTTACCAAAGAAAGTATAGGGTTAGCTAAAATGTTTGGAGACATAAAGATGCATTGGTTAAAATATTTAACCATCCTCTTATACTACCAGATTTAATAAGGTTGCGCAAAAGATAATATATAGTACATTAGTAAAATGGCGTTTTTTTTTAATCAGTTTAAAACTTAATTGGCGAAATAGTCCTTTTTATATTAGAAAGTAGAAGTAAGTTGGAAAATATTTCTAAAATTGCATGTTCTGTCTGAATTGTGAACGTTTTAACATTTCCTTCCCTTGTGTAGAGGCACATGGGAAAAAGAGCATAAAAGGAACAAACAAATATTAAGTACAAATGCTTAGTGATTCAGATGAGCAGCTAATCAAATTCAACTACAAAACTTAACTGTGCATGATTAAGGGATTTATCATTTTGTCCATACTGTAGACAAACTACAATGCAAAGATTTTACAACGGATTTAGACTTAGTTGCTGCTGTGTCTGTGATTAATTTATGGGATTGAAAAGATTTAAACATTTCTGCACAGATTGCTGCTTCTGCAGTGTGTCTTCAGAATTATTGAAGAAAGCTACTAAAACCAGTAAGTCTTATAAATGTATGTGTTAAAATACAACAACATTCAATAGTTCTAAACCTTTATGTATTATCAGTTGGTGGGTGTACCGCTGTATGGCAGAAAATGGACACCAGCACTGGGTACGTCTGATACTTCAAAAAAAATTTATTGCATTAAAGTTTGCTGATTTGTAAAGTTGTTTGACATATGAACAGCCGACTACATTATTGTACGAGATGTACAAAAAAATGAATGATTGGTTGACTAAATTGATTCAGTCATTTATTCATGCTGTTTGGCGCTAAAAAAAAGGTGTATGAATTGGGGGAAGGAGTTATATTGCTTGGTTAATAAGCTCCTCTGTTTGTAATGATGTACAAGGGGTTTTACAGTTCATTTGTCCATTGTCCCCTGTCCAATCCTGCTATAGTATTACTAATGACTGATGTTAGGGGCAAACGGTCAAGCACTTAAAGGGACAGTATACTGTAAAATAGTTTTTCCCTTAATATGTTGTCAATTCCTTTTTAAACCAGTTGCAGAGTATAACATTTATGAGAATTTGCTTTTTAAGGTTTATTTATGTATATGAATTAGCTGGTTTTGTGCTGTGTAGCCACAACCTAATGAAATCGGTTGAGCTTGTAGGTATAATCAGATCTCATTACTTTATCACATTGTGTACATATACCTGCTTCTATATCTTATATCTGTCTGTAAACCAAACACCAATACATGCAGGCCCATTTATCAAGCTCCGTACGGAGCTTGAAGGGCCGTGTTTCTGGCGAGTCTTCAGACTCGCCAGAAACACAAGTTATGAAGCAGCAGTCTAAAGACCGCTGCTCCATAACCCTGTCCGCCTGCTCTGAACAGGCGGACAGGAATCGCCGGACATCAACCCGATCGAATACGATCGGGTTGATTGACAGCTCCCTGCTGGCGGCCGATTGGCCGCGAGTCAGCAGGGGGCGGCGTTGCACCAGCAGCTCTTGTGAGCTGCTGGTGCAATGTTAAATGCGGAGAGCGTATTGCTCTCCGCATTTAGCGAGGTCTTGCGGACCTGATCCGCAGTGTCGGATCAGGTCCGCAAGCCCTTTGATAAATGGGCCTGTTGGAGAGAACAATGGAAAATTAAGGAAAATTAACATTTTATTACTTTATATCTTCTATACCCTACTGTGAGTGTAATGTCTTCTGTTGGCTGTGTTTACACAGCTTATTTATAGCTTGGCCCTAAGGCCAAAAACTTTCAGAATAAGTGAGGATACCACATGCTAATTCAACTATTTCAAATGCCAATATAAGGGTAAAGGAAATACTTGTAAATAATTTAATACAACGCGGCAGGTAAAGTGGGTCATTGGTAACAAATTTAAGGGGATTATTTTTTTAGTAAACTGTCCCTTTGATGCTGGATTTTAGTTGTATGTTCTTTTAACATTGATAGTTTCTTTTAATTGTTTGAATCCTATAATGTAAGATTTTTTGTTAATATTGATTGTCTGTATTAGATGTTCCCATTGGAAATAGCTGTAAAAAATTAGAATCCAATATTCAGCTGAATTTTTCTGACAAACCTTTTTTTTTTTTGCTCATGCACATGTCTAGTCTTGACTCAAATTGAGTAAAGGAGGGAAAAAAAATAGTTCCAGCTTTTCATGAAAAAAACTGGGCACTGTTAAATGAACATTAAACCCTAATGCAACAGTAACATTTTCCAAAACCAGGACAGTTCCATTTGCTGTTTGGACTTTAGTAGAAAAAGAGTTGAGTAGATTAAAAGAATGGAAATAATGTTCAAGGTTATTGTATAAAGTAGTCTTTGCCATATTAGTAGGAGGCAGGCACTATACAAAAATGACCTCAAAGGGCAGTAAAGCTAAAATGTGTCTTTCATCATTCAGACAGAACATGCAATTTTTTTTTTTTTTTTTAAAGTTCTAATTTACTTAAAGGGACATAAAACCCAACATGTTTATTTCATGATTCAGATAGAACTTACAATTTTAAACAACTTTCCAAACTACTTCTATTATAAAATTTGCTTAATTCTCTTGGTATCCTGTGTTGAAGAAGCAGCAATGCATTACTAGGAGTAAGCTGAGCACTTGGGATGAGCTAATAACGAGTCATTTATGTGCAGCCACCAATAAGCAACCCCTGAGCCTACCTAGGTATCTTTTTCAACAAAAGGATACCAAGAGAACAAAACAAATAAGACAATAAAACCAAATTGGAACATTGTTTAAAATTGCATGCTCTATCTGTATAATGAAAGAAAAAAATGTTGTTTCATGTCCCTTTAACAAATTATGAAACAAGATTGCTGTCAAAAAGGCATGTGTGTATGTGATTTCTATGAATACAAATCTAAATTTACAAATACAATCTTTTTTTGGAAGCACAATTTTGTTTTTTGGAAGTACAAACTTCCGCCTAGATTTAGAGTTCTGCGTTAGGGTTAAAAAGCAGCGTTAAGGGGTCCTAACGCTGCTTTTTAACGCCCGCTGGTATTTAGAGTCAGACAGGAAAGGGTCTACCGCTCACTTTCTTTCCGCGACTCGAGGATACCGCAGATCCCCTTACGTCAATTGCGTATCCTATCTTTTCTATGGGATTTGCCTAACGCTGGTATTACGAGTCTTGGAAGAAGTGTGCGGTAGAGCCTCTACCGACAAGACTCCAACCGCAAAAAAAAGTCTGTAGTTAAGAGCTTTATGGGCTAACGCGGGAACATAAAGCTCTTAACTACTGTGCTATAAAGTACACTAACACCCATAAACTACCTATGAACCCCTAAACCGAGGCCCCCCACATTGCAAACCCTATAATTAAATGTTTTAACCCCTAATTTTCCGAACGGACATCGCCGCCACCTACATTATCCCTATGAACCCCTAATCTGCTGCCCCTAACATCGCCAAAACCTACATTATATTTATTACCCCCTAATCTGCCCCCCCAACATCGCCGCCACCTACCTACACTTCTTAACCCCTAATCTGCCGACCGGACATCGCCGCCACTATAATAAATGTATTAACCCCTAAACCACCGCACTCCCACCTCGCAAACACTATAATAAATTTTATTAACCCCTAATCTGCCCTCATCCGATCGGGCCAGAAGAGGTCCTCCAAGCGGCAGATGTCTTCATCCTAACATCGCCGCCACCTACCTACAATTATTAACCCCTAATCTCCCACCCCCAATGTCGCCGCTACTATAATAAAGTTATTAACCCCTAAACCTAAGTCTAACCCTAACACCCCCCTAACTTAAATATAATTTAAATTAAACAAACTAAATTTACTATCATTAAATAAATTAATCCTATTTAAAACTAAATACTTACCTATAAAATAAATCCTAATATAGCTACAATATAAATAATAGTTACATTGTAGCTATTTTAGGATTTATATTTATTTTACAGGCAACTTTGTATTTATTTTAACTAGGTACAATAGCTATTAAATAGTTAATAACTATTTAATAGCTACCTAGTTAAAATAATTACAACATTACCTGTAAAATAAATCCTAACCTAAGTTACAAATACACCTAACACTACACTATCAATAAATTAATTAAATAAATTACCTACAATTATCTAAACTAAAATACAATTAAATAAACTAAACTATAGTACAATAAATTACAAAAAATTACAAGAATGGATTCTATCAGCCAATCGGAATTAAGGTAGGAAAAATCTGATTGGCTGATGCACTCAGCCAATCAGATTGAAGTTCAATCCAATTGGCTGATCCAATCAGCCAATCGGATTGACCTCGCATTGTATTGGCTGTTCCAATCAGCCAATAGACTGCTAGGTCAATCCGTACGAAGAGGATGGCTCCGCGTTGGATGGATTCAAGATGGTTCCGCTCCGCTTTGGTTGATTGAAGATTGAAGATGCCGCTTGGATGAAGACATCTGCCGCTTGGAGGACCTCTTCTGGCCCGATCGGATGAAGACTTCTGCCGCTCCGGATGTCCACTTCTGGCCCATCGGTGCCCGGCTCCAGGTAGGGTGATCTTCAGGGGGGGTAGTGTTAGGTTTTTTTAAGGGGGGATCGGGTGGGTTTTAGAGTAGGGGTATGTAGGTGGTGGGTTGTAATGTTGGGGGGATTGTATTTTTATTTACAGGTAAAAGAGCTGATTACTTTGGGGCAATGCCCCACAAAAAGCCCTTTTAAGGGCTGGTAAAAGAGCTGATTACTTTGTAATTTAGGATAGGGTAGGGCATTTTATTATTTTGGGGGGCTTTTTTATTTTATTAGGGGGCTTAGATTAGGTGTAATTAGTTTAAACTTCTTGTAATTTTTTTTATTTTTTGTAATTTAGTGTTTGTTTGTTTTTTGTACTATAGTTTAGTTTATTTAATTGTATTTTAGTTTAGATAATTGTAGGTAATTTATTTAATTAATTAGTTATATTGTAGCTATATTAGGGTTTATTTTATAGGTAAGTATTTAGTTTTAAATAGGATTAATTTATTTAATGATAGTAAATTTAGTTTGTTTAATTTAAATTATATTTAAGTTAGGGGGGTGTTAGGGTTAGGGTTAGACTTAGGTTTAGGGGTTAATAACTTTATTATAGTAGCGGCGACGTTGGGGGCGGGAGATTAGGGGTTAATAATTGTAGGTAGGTGGCGGCGATGTTAGGGAGGGCAGATTAGGGGTTAATAAAAATTTATCATAGTGTTTGCCAGGTGGGAGTGCAGTGGTTTAGGGGTTAATACATTTATTATAGTGGCGGCGATGTCCGGTCGGCAGATTAGGGGTTAATAAGTGTAGGTAGGTGGCGGCGACGTTGGAGGGGGGGCAGATTAGGGGGTAATAAATATAATGTAGGTATCGGTGATGTTAGGGGCAGCAGATTAGGGGTTCATAGGGATAATGTAGGTGGCGGCGATGTCCGTTCGGAAGATTAGGGGTTAAAACATTTAATTATAGGGTTTGCGATGTGGGGGGGCCTCGGTTTAGGGGTTTATAACTTTATTATAGTAGCGGCGACATTGGGGGCGGGAGATTAGGGGTTAATAATTGTAGGTAGGTGGCGGCGATATTAGGGAGGGCAGATTAGGGGTTAGTAAAATTTATTATAGTGTTTGCAAGGCGGGAGTGCGGCGGTTTAGGGGTTAATACATTTATTATAGTGGCGGCGATGTCCGGTCAGCAGATTAGGGGTTAATAAGTGTTGGTAGGTGGCGGCGACGTTGGGGGGGCAGATTAGGGGGTAATAAATATAATATAGGTGTCGGCGATGTTAGGGGCAGCAGATTAGGGGTTCATAGCTATAATGTAGGTTGCAACGGTGTCCGGAGCGGCAGATTAGGGGTAAATAATATAATGCAGGTGGCGAGGATGTCGGGGGCGGCAGATTAGGGGTTAATAAGTGTAAGGTTAGGGGTGTTTAGACTCGGGTTCATGTTAGGTGTAGACATTAAAAGTGATTCCCCATAGGAAACAAAGGGGCTGCGTTAGGAGCTGAACTCTTTTTTGCAGGTGTTAGGTTTTTTTACAGCCAGCTCAGCCCCATTGTTTCCTATGGGGATTTCGTGCACGAGCATGTTTTTCCAGCTTACCGCTACCATAGGCAACGCTGGTATTGAGGGTTGAAGTGGAGCTAAATTATGCTCAACGCTCCCTTTTCTGAGGCTAACGCAGCCATTCAGACAACTCGTAATACCAGCGTTGGTTTAAGGGTGCGCTGGAAAAAAAAGGAGCGTTAGCACTGCGGGTCTTTACCGACAAAACTCTAAATCTAGGCGTTCGGTTTTTATAAGTACATTTTTCTTTTTTGGAAATACGATACATTTGTTTCTTTTGAAAGTACAATTTTGTTTCAATTTTTTTTTTAATATTACGCATCCAGCAGGTGTCAAAACACTGTCAAAAAGAAATGTTAGTTACCGTTTTGATAAAGGACTGGTGATGTCACAGTAGTCATTGTCAGAAGTTTGGCTGTAAACTAGTTGCTGTTTTGTTTTTAATGAAATATTACACTCATATATAGAGTATCTGATAAAAATTGTTTATATAAATATTAATATAATCAGAAAAAGCAGAGAGAGAGATTTGGTTTGGTATCTGGCATGAAGAACCAATACTATCAGATGAGATGAGGATAGTGTAATACAATACTAGAATCTCATTAGCCCCCATCTAGAACTGGACGTCCACTGTATAGTTTGCAGAAAGTCCATTATGGGGTGAAAATTAGGAGATATGATTAGAATCTCATTAGCCCCCATCTAGAACTGGACGTCCACTGTATAGTTTGCAGAAAGTCCATTATGGGGTGAAAATGAGGAGATATGATTAGAAAAAGCAGAGAGAGAGATTTGGTTTGGTATCTGGCATGAAGAACCAATACTATCAGATGAGATGAGGATAGTGTAATACAACATCTGGGTGATGTGCAATTGGAGGAGAATGAAGATGAGAACCATCATACATGATGCTGGAATCTCATTAGCCCCATCTAGAACTGGACGTCCACTGTATAGTTTGCAGAAAGTCCATTATGGGGTGAAAATGAGGAGATATGATTAGAAATTTCTATTGTCATTCAATTCAGAGCATGAAAGTCAGGATGACGAAAATGACAGACACTCTATAGTCACATTAATAAATGTTTATATAATTTCTTCTCACTATTAAGTAGTTATTAAGGTAGTATTATGTATGTTTTGCCTTTATTGAAAAGAGGAGGAGGTATAATGCTTAAGGTAACTTAATTTGATTAGCATATGCCTGTATACTTTCCCTCTGGGGAACAGTTGGGAAGTGAAGTGTGAGAAAGAGTTGATAGTTTGTTAAGCCACAGGAAGGCAGAGGACATCACAGACTCGTTAATTTTGTAAGAGGGAACTTTTAACAAAGTATCAGTTGAGACAGCAGACTACCTTGCAGTTTCCACTATACAAGGAATATATATATACAGTATACAACAGAAGTGAGTACACCCCATGTGCAATATCAATTAAATGTCAAATTATTCAAAATTGCATCACCTCTCAATAGTTGCATTATTTCTAAATTGCAAAAGTAGAGTATTTTCTCTTATGAACAATCAAAAACAAACAAATACTTTAGAAATACTATATTTAAAATACAGGCCTTAATGCAACAAAAGTAAATACACCCATTATCACTGACACACAAGTTAGAACATTGAAATAAATTTGAGTACACCTGTAATTTACAATTAGCCTAATTGCATGAACATGGTTAAAAAATGACCTGTGAACACCAGAACTTTCTCAATTATGGACCTATGGGCTGTGTCTATCTGCAAGTCTGCATCATGTCTCCACATGGAAAAGAATTGCCAGAGGAATTGAAAAATCGGAGCAGCAGGATTGTCCTCCTAAAATCATGCCACAGACAGTGTGCTTCTTGCATAATTTTGCTCTGAAAAACAGAGGGGAAGTGCTACAGAATTGGAGTTTCTGTGACAGCTCAGACAGTGCGAAAAACATTGCATAATGTCAACCTCTACAGACAGTGTCTAAGAAAAAAAAATCATTGCTTGCTCTTCAGCACAAAACTGCAAGATTCAACTTTGCTTAACAGCATGAAAGAAGACTGATTAATATTAGGAGCACATTCTTTGGCCAGATGAGACTAAGATACATATGTTTGGCTCAGATGGGGCCCATCATGTTGGATGTGTACCTGCCAGGATTATTAGAGTGAATGTATAATTCCAACAGTGAAGCACACAGGTGGGAGTGAGATGATATGGGGCTGCATGAGTGCAAAAGGTGTTGGGGAGATGACATTTATAGATGGCGCCATGAATGCCTGTGGATATACCAAAATGCTGGCTGACAAGATGACTCCCAGTCTCCAGAAGCTTAGCAGTAGAGAAATATTCCAGCATGATCATGCCAAAATCACGAAAGAGTATCTAAAAAAGAAAAACATGAAAACTATGACCTGGCCCAGTATGTTTCCTGACTTGAATCCAATAGAACACTGGGGTAATTTAAAGATAAAGTTTTTTAATTTTACATAAGAGCAAATACCCTACTGTAAAACTTATAGGTAATGCATGTCAGTTGTGATGTCTAGTTCAAGTTGTAGCCCCTCTGTGGTCTTTTTGAAGAGAATCACAAGACTCACAAGCATTCTGGGGCTTTTTGAAAATAAAGGATCTCTATATGATGGATCTGGAGGTGTTGGACCCTGATGCAATCAGCCAATAGGATTGAAGTTCAATCCTATTGGCTGATCCAATCAGCCAATAGGATTGAGCTCGCATTCTATTGGCTATTCCAATCAGCCAATAGAATGCAAGCTCAATCCTATTGGCTGATTGCATCAGCCAATAGTATTTTTCCTACCTTAATTCCGATTGGCTGATAGAATTCTATCAGCCAATCGAAATTCAAGGGACGCCATCTTGGATGATGTCATTTAAAGGAACCGTCATTCGTTGGGTAGTCGTCAGTCTGGATGGATGCTCCACGTCGGATGTCTTCAAGATGGAGCTGCTCCTCGTCAGATGGATGAAGATAGAAGATGCCGTCTGGATGAAGACTTCTGCCCATCTGGAGGATCTCTTCTGCCCGGTTGGATGAAGACTTCGCCCGGCTTCGTTGAGGACTTAGGCCCGGCTGGGTGAAGACGTCTCAAGGTAGGGTGATCTTAAAGGGGTTAGTGTTAGGTTTTTTTAAGGGGGGTTTGGGTGGGTTTTAGAGTAGGGTTGGGTGTGTGGGTTGTAATGTTGGGGGGGTTATTGTAATTTTTTTTACAGGTAAAAGAGCTGATTACTTTGGGGCAATTCCCCCACAAAAAGCCCTTTTAAGGGCTATTTGTAATTTAGTATAGGGTAGTGCTTTTTGTATTTTGGGGGGCTTTTTTATTTTATTAGGGGGATTAGATTAGGTGTAATTAGTTTAAAATTCTTGTAATCATTTTTTTATTTTCTGTAATTTAGTGTTGGTTTTTTTTGTACTTTAGTTAATTTTATTTAATTGTAGTTCATTTATTTAATTATTTTAATTATAGTGTAGTGTTAGGCGTAATTGTAACTTAGGTTAGGTTTTACTTTACAGGTAAATTTGTATTTATTTTAGCTAGGTAGTTTATTAAATAGTTAATAACTATTGTACCTAGTTAAAATAAATACAAACTTGCCTGTAAAATAAAAATAAACCCTAAGCTAGCTACAATGTAACTATTAGTTATATTGTAGCTAGCTTAGGGTTTATTTTATAGGTAAGTATTTAGTTTTAAATAGGAATAATTTAGTTAATTATAGGAATATTTATTTAGAGTTATTTAAATTATATTTAAGTTAATGGGTGTTAGGTTTAGGGTTAGACTTAGGTTTAGGGGTTAATATGTTTATTATAGTGGCGGCGGTGTAGGGGGGCAGATTAGGGGTTAATAAATATAATGTAGGTGGCAGTTTAGGGGTTAAACAATTTATTTAGTTGCGGCGGGGTCCTGGATCGGCAGGATAGGGGTTAATAACTTTATGTAGGTGGCGGTGGTATAGGGGGCGGCAGATTAGGGGTTAATAGGTATAATGTAGGTAGTGGTAAATACATTTATTAGAGTTGCGGGGGGCTCCGGGAGCGGCGGTTTAGGGGTAAAACAGTGTAGTATAGTGTGGGTGCTTAGTGACAGTATAGCAAGAAAGCTGTGAAAAAGCCGAAGAGCAGCGAGATCGATGACTGTTAGTTAACAACAGTCCGCTGCTCATCACCCCGTACTTGGTGCGCGGCTTTTTGACAGCTTTTTTGATAATTTTGGAGAACGTATTCAGGTCCGTAGCAGCGATGTTAGGCGATCTTAGAGTGTATTGGTGCCGTCGAATGCAAGAAAGTCGACGGCTTGATAAATAGAGGCCCTAAACCGAGGCCCTCCCGCATCGCAAACACTAAAATAAATTTATTACCCCTAATCTGCCGCTCCGGACATCTCCTCCACTATTACAATGTATTAACCCCTATTCCACCGCTCCCCGACATCGTCGCCACTATAATAAAGCTATTAACCCATAAACCGCCACCCTCCCGCATCGCAAACACTATTTAAAGATTATTAACCCCTAATCTGCCATCCGCCCACACCGCCGCTATAATAAACCTATTAACCACTAAACTGCAAACCCCCCACAACGAAATATACTAAATTAAACTATTAATCCCTAAGCCTCTGGCCTCCCACATCACTACATAAATATATTAACCCCTAACCCTAACGTAACCCTATGCCTAAATCTAACCCTAACACCCCCTAACTTAAATATAATTAAAATAAATCTAAATAAACCTTACAATTATTACCTAAATAATTCCTATTTAAAACTAAATACATACTTACCTGTAAAATAAAACCTAAGCTAGCTACAATATAACTAATAGTTATATTGTATCTATCTTAGGTTTTATTTTTATTTCACAGGAAAGTTTGTATTTATTTTAACTAGGTAGACTAGTTAGTAAATAGTTATTAACTATTTACTGGCTACCTATTTAAAATAAATACAAAGTTACCTGTAAAATAAAACCTTACCTGCCTTACAATAAAACCTAACATTACAAAATAAATTAAATTAATAAAATACAATTATCTAAATTACAAAAAAAAAAATAAACACTAAATTACACAAAATAATAAACTAAATTATCAAAAATAAAAATGAATTACTCCTAATCTAATAGCCCTATCAAAATAAAAAAGCCCCCCAAACTAAAAAACAACCTAGCCTACACTATTCCAATCAGCCAATAGAATGCAAGCTCAATCCTATTGCCTGATTAGATCAGCCATTAGGATGAAAGCTCAATTCTATTGGCTGATTGCAACCGCCAATATGATTTTTTCCACTTTAATTCCTATTGGCTGATAGAATTCTATCAGCCAATCGGAATGTAAGGGACGCCATCTTGGATGACGTCACTTAAAGTGAACTTAATTTTCCAGCGACGATCGGAAGAAGAGGATACTCCACGCCGGATATCTTGAAGATGGAAGATGCCTTCAGGATGAAGACTTCTGCCTGCTTGGATGAAGACTTCTTACCGCTTGGATGAAGACTTCTGCCGGCTTCGATGAGGACTTCTGCCCGCTTGGATGAAGACTTCTGCCAGCTTCGATGAGGACTTCTGCCCGCTTGGATGAAGACTTCTGCCGCTTGGATGAGGATGGATGTCCGGTCTTCGAAAACTGTAAGTGGATCGTCGGGGGATAGTGATAGTGTCAGGATTAACTTGGCCCTTCCCCCTTTGCCTTTAAAAGGTTTCCCTCAGCTGCAGACAAGTGCTTAGTAATTTAATTGTTCACTAGCACTGTGCTGAGCCTCTGCAGGATTGCTGATCCTGTCCTAACTACAGATTTGATTTCGCTACACTCTTACAGCCTGAAGATCTCCAACCTCTCTGGATATATTATCGGATAGCATCTGACTTACTGAAGGAGCTATTTGCTGCTGATTTATTGTTCTGCTTGAAGGAGTTATATTGTGCCACTGTGATTGCAGGCTACCGGATAATAACATCTGAACTTGTTGCAGCTTCTCCTTACTCCTATGTGACTACCGTAAGAAGCTGATTCTCCTGCCTGTCATTCAGTCTCTCAAGTAATTATTTACTCCTAAACAGCGGAGACTGGAGACTCTCCTCAGCTTCACAAAGCAGTTGCCTGTTTTCAGCTCAGAGCTAATCATCGGGTGATCAGCTGTTCTCCTCAACGCTACGCTGTGCTCACATACCTGCAGCGTGTGAAGTGCAGGATCACTTCTCCCTTCATCCAATTACAATTTGCTCTGACTCACAAGTGTGACAGCTATATGAAAGCTTCCCTGCGCTTCACTGTATAACCGCAACTTCCTCTGTATGATCAACTCGATCCTGTCTTAAAGGGACATACACTTAGCAGTTATAACAAAGGAGTGGTTAAAGTTTCTACCGCACAAGCTCCATTATTTATACAGCACTTAACCACTTTTTCCTATATCCTTATTCTCTCATTATCTCCTTATCCTCATAGAGAATATCAAAAGTTGAGCATACTACAGTGCTTCTATTTCATCAGAAGCATACCTGAGCCACCAAACCAATTAACTTCACTCACTGCCTATCCTGTATCTCATTCAAACGCAGGGACAACAGCGGGCAAAGTGATACAAAACATATGACTAGATCTACAATTGATTTCCATCAATTTAACCCCTCACAGATAGTTTTTTTTTAAGGGTTTATTGGGTGGGTTTTATTTTTAGCTTAGGGTTTGGGCACTGTAAAAGAGCTAAATGCCCCACAAAAGGCCCTTTTAAGGGCCATTGGCAGTTTAGTGTAGGCTAGGGGTTTTTTTTATTTTGGGGGGCTTTTTTATTTTGATAGGGCTATTAGATTAGGAGTAATTCGTTTTTATTTTTGATAATTTTGTTTTTTATTTTGTGTAATTTAGTGTTTTTTTTTTGTTATTTAGATAATTGTATTTTATTAATTGTATTATATTATTTACTAATTTTATGGTTGGTTTTAGTGTAAGGCAGGTTAGGTTTTATTTTACAGGTAACTTTGTATTTATTTTAAATAGGTATCTAGTAAATAGTTAATTACTATTTAATAACTAGTCTACCTAGTTAAAATAAATACAAACTTACCTATGAAATAAAAATAAAACCTTAGATAGATACAATATAACTATTAGTTATTTTGTAGCTAGCTAAGGTTTTATTTTATAGGTAAGTATGTATTTAGTTTTAAATAGGAATTATTTAGGTAATAATTGTAAGATTTATTTAGATTTATTTTAACTATATTTAAGTGAGGGGTGTTATGCTTAGGGTTACGTTAGGGTTAGGTTTAGGGGTTAATATATTTATGTAGTGTTAGTGAAGTGATGTGGGAGGCCAGAGGTTTAGGGGTTAATAACTTTAGTATAGTGGCGGCACATTGAGGGCGGTAGATTACGGGCTAATAAGTTTAGGTAGGTGGCGGCGATGTTAGGGCCAGCAGATTAGGGGTTAATAAATTTATGTAGGTGGCGGCGATGTTAGGGGTGGCAGATTAGGGGTTAATAACTGTAATGTAGGTGGTGGCGATGTTAGGGGCGGCAGATTAGGGGTTAATAACATTATGTAGGTGGCGGCGATGTCGGGGGCGGCAGATTAGGGGGTGTTTAGAGTTGTTTTTTAAGTTAGGGTGTTAGGTTTAAACATAACTTTTTCTTTCGCCATAGACATCAATGGGGCTGCATTACGGAGCTTTTGTTTCTGCGATCCCAGGTGTTAGGCCTTTTTTTTGCCAGCTCTCCCCATTGATGTCTATGGGGAAATCGTGCCAGAGCACGTCAAAGCAGCGCTTGTATTTTGGGTGATGTATGGAGCTCAAGGCCACCATATCACCCGCGCCAGTCGGGTTTTTTTTAAACCTGTAGTAACAGCGCTATAAGGAGGTGAAATACCGCCGCTTTTGTGGCGGTCGTTAATTTCCCTATAGCGCTCAAAACTCGTAATCTAGCTGACTGTTTGTTGAGAACAGCACTGTGTAATGAGTCCCAATGTTTAAAAGTTAGAAGTTAATTATGTATGATAAAAACCAAAACAGCAAAAAAGTACTCAGACATAAAACTCACAACGAACAAAGTATATTTTCTCTGGGTTTGGGCTATCTAACTTGTAGAAAGTATGAAAAAGTCAGAACCCAGACCGTGGAAAAACCTAGAAATAACAATCGAATAGGGAGGGGAAAATCTGGGCAAGAAAAAAAATTCTGAAAGTAAGCTAAAAATACGCTAAAAATACAAGGTAAAAATGCACCAAGAGTATGTGTAATTTATTGGTAAAATCAATAGAATAAAATCAATAGAATAAAAATCAAATACGATTCAAATAAAATTCAAATTCAAGGATCGCAGTGTTTGTGTGGAGTAAATATAATCGATAAATACACTACAAATTTATAGAAGTAAGTAACTTATCTGTATATCTGCGTTGGTGTATAAAATGGAAGAGCCAAAATACACGCCGGCATGTTTGGTTTCGGTGAAACCGGAAGTGAATCCAAATGCGAAAACCGGAAGTGACTTCATACATAATAAACTTCTAACTTTTAAACATTGGGACTCATTACACAGTGCTGTTCTCAACAAACAGTGACTACAGTCAGTGTACAGTGAGTCCTACATTTGCTATCATTATAACCATCTCTGTTTCCTCCTTTTTTTGTTTTTAAATAGTTACCAAAATGTAATTTTATTTCAATTTCCACTATATTTAAATCAGATTTAATTTTAATTTTACACTTTAACGATAACCAGTTTGGTCCCTATAGCGTTCCCTCTTTTTCCTATATATATATATACTGTGTATATAATATATATATATATATATATACATACATACATACATATACAACACACAGAGAAAGTCCAGCACTCACTTACAAGCTCTCAGCTAAGATTAAAAGCAAAAATGGAAGGGTTAGTTACCGCATCTGGCAAAATGGGACAAGCCCAGGTACCTCATCAAGGTCCCTTCCAAAATCTGAGTCCCTAAAACAGCCACACAATGCAAGCTCTCAATATAAAAAACTGAGAACAAGTGAAGGGTTCACAAGCTTATTTAATCACCCAGATGCGGTAACTAACCCTTTCATTTTTACTTTTAATCTTAGCTGAGAGCTTGTAAGCGAGTGCTGGACTTTCTCTGTGTATTGTATTCATATGTTTTGTAATTTTCCCTATGGGCCTTGCACCCAGATCTGTCTGGGGTTAACTGCCTGTGACTCAGGGGACAGCACAGCTGAGTGTTAGTGAGCACACAGGGCTGAGCATGTTGCAGGGTCATGGGATGAGTATCCAATCCAGTTTGAGAGTGTAGTCCCCTTCCGTGTTTTGTTTATATATATATATATATATTAAAAAAATAAACAGAACATTTTCTTTTATGTGAAGAACATTGGAATGCAAAATATTAATGCATGTCGGGTTAGCGTGCGAGCAATAAGTGTTAGATTTTTGCAGTCCGCATGCTCCATTGAAGTCTATGGGTAGAAGAAGTAATCGCTGTAGCGATATCTAAAGTCCTTAAGATATATACACAAGCTAACCTGCACTCGTAATTTGACCCTAAATGCTGTAAGTGCACTTTAAGCTTTTTCTTCTGTTTCTATATATATATATATATATATATATATATATATATATATATAGCTATTAGTTTACACTCAGAATATGCCCTGACAGACATCAATGATTATTTCAGACAGACCTCTCTTTACCCATCAGTCATACGTCACTGTGAGACCTGTGAATTTACAGAATAATTTGGTTTTGTACACTGTGTATAGCTGACATTCTTTGAGTTTTTAAAATACAGAAATGGTCTTTAACTTGCACTCTGTAAGACCACTTATTCTCAGCAGGCTATTGAACACAATGGGATGTTTCAGCCATCAGGTAAGTGTGCCACATATAATTATGCCTGTAGGTAAAGACATCACAAATTGAAAATGTTGTCTTTCCTGGTACATAAAGCATTAAAGGGACATCTTACTATAAAATGTTCCCCCTTTAATGTGCTCCAGCCTCCTAATGATCTATTGAAGTGTATTAAATTGTTTATAAACAGGTCTTTTACATTTAGTTTGTCATTAGAAATAGCTACTTTTGCCTGTTGAATCCGTATATACATGGACCCTTTGTTCCCGCGTTAGCTCCCCATCAAATCCAAAGTGAGGATAATCATCAAGCCATGGCTGTTGCTACAGGTCATAGGGCAATGTTGGTGGCATCACTCCAGGGTCCTGCATTGCAGCCAGACACCCATGCTCCTGCCTGGGAGCCCACTGTCCCTGTGGAACATATGGTTGACGGAACAATGGTGATGGTGGTGGGGGCATGGCGGCAGGCAGTTACGGTCGCACAGAGTGTGGTGGTGGTAGAACTGGCACACGTCATGCAGGAGGTGGTTCTGTGCAGAAGATAAAAAGGATGAGAGGAATTAGTACAGTGAGATATATGTAAATGTGGGGTTCCTATCTACATTGATTCATGCTAGGCCCTATACTGATTCACATGTCAACCTCTATTACATGCATGTGCTAGATTTCAAAATTAGTAAGTTGAAAGAGGGGAAACTAATGAAACAGATATAATACATAATATCATTCTTGGCTAAATCACGCGTCAAATCACTAGAGATTCTTCACAGAATACTACTATTTTTACCAGTAGTACAAGTTTGTTTGCAATTCATATTAATATTTTTGGTGAATGCAGACATCTGTTTGATGACACATTGTGAGGTGGTCTATGAGTGATTTGAATAGGATCAGTATACAGGAATGTGTTTCCTACAGTTGTTATGTGTACATGTCAATGATGAACTAATGGGTACTTTAAAGGACCAGTCAACACATTAGATTTGCATAATCAACAAATGCAAGATAACAAGACCATGCAATAGCACTTAGTCTGAACTTCAAATAAGTAGTAGATTTTTTTATAACAAATTTCAAAGTTATGTATATTTCCACTCCCCTTGTACCATGTGATAGCAATCAGCCAATCACAAATGCATATACGTATAGTCTGTGAATTCGTGCACATGCTCAGTAGGAGCTGGTGACTCAAAAATTGTAAATATAAAAGACTGTGCACATTTTTTTTAATGGAAGTAAAATGGAAAGTTGTTTAAAATTACATGCTGTATCTGAATCATGAAAATTTAATAAAACCTGAGTGTCCCTTTAAGGGACACTATAGGCACTAAACTAACTTTAGCTTGATCTAGGCACCCAAACTGCTTTATTAAGCTAAAGTTGTTTTGATGCCTATATTTTCCATTTAAAGGGACAGTCAACCCAAAATTTGTCATGTCATTCCTATAAAGTTGCAAACGCTAATTATTTTCAACTATAGCCCAATTTCATAACATAAATCGTTTATAAGTAATAGTACTTACTTTTTGCTCCTCTGCCTGTTTAAAATGTCCGCCTCCCCTATTTCGTCACAAGTATCGTCATTGCGTTGCAGTGCTCACAGTTATTTTTCGGCCGTACACACTCCTGTACTTTGTGCATGCGCAATGCGCCGATAAGACTGTAGGGGGAAGTTTAAAAAAGGAACTGTAGTGTTCATTCTCCTAACAGTGTCATATTTGCAGCGTACCAGTGTGCATTAGCTCAACGCTCCGGCTGCAGATCCTTCCAATACCATTTCACCCTTTTGAAAGTATATGGTAAGTAATGAGAATAATGTGATCTGCTATGTGGCACACGGAATTGTTACAAAACATGTCTGTGCATTTAATATGCAGTGGCTGCAAATGTACATGAAAGCTTTACTTACTTACTCTCCATGTGGCTTGGGGCCTGTTTTACTCTGAGACATGATAGTATTGCAATATTCCAGACCTCATCATGAATGGCAGTGTGTTATGTAGCAGTAATGGCAAGTCAAAGTGTAGACATGCTCCATGTCATGTACATGAATGTGTGAGATTCAAGTGTGTTGTATTGCAATTACATATTATACAGGTGTGTGGGATGGTACTCACCCGAATGACGTGTGATCGTTGCAACCCCTGAGTCACGAACCCCCAGAAGGCCACTGACTCCATGTGTAGGGCTGGGCCACCGCCTGTTCCCCTCTGGTGGACTGCTTCCTGCCCCATCTTCTTGTTCACCCACCTCTTACAATCATTCCACCTCTTCTTCAGCCCCTCAACGGTCCTCCTCTTCTGGGTCACGCTTTTCACAGCATCCTCCATCTGTTGCCAAGCGTTCCTTCTTCTCCTTGCCCAGCCTTTTCCATTCTCCTGGGTGAAGAGGTCCGCATAGTTGTTAAAGATGGCCTGGACAAGGGCCACTTTCTCTTTAAAAGAGAAGTTGGGACACCTCATCCTCTCCTCATCCATGGCCACTTGGCTTCCTTCCTGAGATGGTCAGCTCAATGAACAATCCAAACACACATAAAATATGGTGGTTACGCATGGGTTTATATGGGGGTTTTGAATAGTTTTTTGATGTATGAGTTTATTAATTGGTTTTGGTTTTAATTTTTACATGTGAATTCATAAAAAAAACACTCCTACTCTTTCATTTTAAATTATGCATGCAATATACGGGTGTAAATTACTGTCAACGCCAGAAATGTGTAGTTGCGCACATTTTTTTTTTATTGAGGTTTATTGCAAGGCGTACAAATAAGTGACAAGGAATTTACAATACAAAGTATTGTCTGATAATCTAGAATTCGACTTCGATTTGACAGATAACAATAAGGTTTCAAAAGATGATTTGCAATGAAATGTACTGAAAAGGAAAATATGTGTATATATTGAAACAACAATCTTCTTGACATTAACTCTCAACTTCCTAAATTACTCATAAGGCCACTTTTGGACCTTTACCCACTACAGAATGGTAAAAGTGGCAGGAAGGACGATAAAATAAAGGAGACCACTCGTGGGTCTCTAAACATTTATCATTTTAAGTTTAGCTAATTTTAACCTGTGAAATTCTTCTTCTGCCTTGTTAATGTTGGATTTCTCATACTAATAGAAGCAAATAAACAGAACAGAGAAAAAACAAAACAAACACTCTGCTACCCTATTGGACGATTACTATATACAGAAGTAAGATAACATTGAGATAATATCGTGTTCTGCAAGTCCTTGTGTTGTATAAGTGCACCAGAATTTGAATTAAGGGTTATAAGGTACATATGGAGATGGACATATGGATCTCGCAGTAAGTATCTATAATTAAAGAGAAGCTAGAACCACTTGTTTACAGTATTGTGAGGAGGAATTGGTTAAATAATGCATGTTATTGAAGTTGCGCACATTTATTAACATCGCCAGTTTGGCCTACTTATATATCATATGGTGGGGTGTGTTATGTGATTCACCCGATGTGCGAGGTGAATGCAAGGTATTCGATTTGATCTTAACCTGTTCACTTCTCAAGTGGATTCATGCTTTTTATAATTTAGCAATGCCTCAGGGCTAATAGTAGAGCGCAAAAATACAAACAGCATGAAGCATTAAAGGGACACTGAACCCAAAAATTTTCTTACGTGATTCAGATAGAGCATGAAATTTTAAAAAAACTTTCTATTTACTCCTATTATCAAATTTTCTTCATTCTCTTGGTATCTTTATTTGAAATGCAAGAATGTAAGTTTAGATGCCGGCCCATTTTTGGTGAACAACCTGGGTTGTTCTTGCTGATTGGTGGATAAATTCATCCACCAATAAAAAAAAGTGCTGTCCAGAGTTCTGAACCAAAAAAAAGCTTAGATGCCTTCTTTTTTAAATAAAGATAGCAAGTGAACGAAGAGAAATTGATCATAGGAGAAAATTAGAAAGTTGCTTAAAATTGCATGCTCTGTCTGAATCACGAAAAAATGTGGGTTCAGTGTCCTTTCAACATTGCCTGCTTTTTCTCTGGTATTACAATGGTTAATATGTGAGCATTAGTATGGTGCACGCTAAAGTAAAGTGATAAATATCTTTACACATGACACAAAAAAAAATCTATTACCTAGAAGAAATTAATTGTGTCATGTGTAAAGACATTTATCATTTTACTTTAGTGTGCACCATACTAATGATCACATACAGCTAGATTACACATTTTGGAATTAAAGGGGACAAATCCTATTGGCTGTTGCAATCAGCCAATAGGATTGAGCTTTCATCCTTTTGGCAGATTGGAACAGCCAATAGAATAAGAGCTCAATCCTATTGGCTGATTAGATCAGCCAATAGGATGAAAGCTCAATCCTATTGGCTGATTGCACAGCCAATAGGATTTTATTCCCCTTAATTCCTATTTGCTGATAGAAATATTTCAGCCAATAGGAATGTAAGTTTGTATTTAGTTTTAAATAGGAATTATTTAGTTAATAATTGTAAGGTTTATTTAGATTTATTTTAATTATATTTAAGTTAGGGGGGGTTAGATTTAGGCTTAGGGTTACGTTAGGGCTAGGGTTATGCTTAGGGTTACGTTAGGGTTAGGTTTAGGGGTTAATATATTTATTTAGTGTTAGTGATGTTGGAGGCCAGAGGTTTAGGGGTTAATAACTTTAGTATAGGGGCGGCGACATTGGGGGCGGCAGATTAGGGGTTAATAAGTGTATTTAGGTGGCAGCGATGTTAGGGGCAGCAGATTAGGGGTTAATAACTGTATGTAGGTGGCGGCGATATCGGGAGCAGCAGATTAGGGGTTAATAGTTTTATTTAGGTGGCAGCGATGTTAGGGGCAGCAGATTAGGGGTGAATAACATTATTTAGATTGCGCCGATGTCAGGGGTGGCAGATTAGGGGTGTTTAGACTTGGTTTTTACGTTAGGGTGTTAGGTTTAAACATAACTTTTTCTTTCCCCATAGACATCAATGGGGCTGCGTTACAGAGCTTTTGTTTCCGCGATCGCAGGTGTTAGGCTTTCTTTTTCCAGCTCTCCCCATTGATGTCTATGGGGAAATCATGCACGAGTACGTCAAAGCAGCGCTTTTATTTGGGTGCGGTATGGAGCTCAACACCACCATATCACCCGTACGTACTTAGCCTACTTTTTGTAAACTTGTAATAGCAGCGCTATAGGGAGGTGAAATAACGCTGCTTTTGTGGCGGTCATTAATTTCCCTATAGCGCTCAAAACTTGTAATCTAGTTGATATTTAGGGCATGTATTATATTTATTCATGTCAGATAATGTGAATACTCAAAGCTACTCAATGTCTACTAAAATAGCGGGGTTTAACTTTTTTTTTTGCACACACATCCATGTTTTTGGTACATGCAAAGAGCACTGCACAGCCAACAAGGTAAAAAGCACTACTTAGCAAATTTAGGGCAGCTGGCACCTTTGAGGATTGGGGTGCTACAATAATGCATAACACCTCTTATCATCCCCCTAGAAAGACCAGTGGTAGTTGTGTTTCTAAAAGGAGTCTACTTTTATGCTAAAAATCATGGGTAGATTCTATTCCAGGTACAGTTAATAAATATTTGTTCCTACAACTATCTCCATTGAACTGTATGTTGTTATTTCTGACAAATCCTTTGAACTTTTTTCTGCCAAAATATAATCCACTCCATGTTGAGAGCAGAATTCTGTGCAAACAGATCTGAAGTACATTATATTCAATGTTTCAGAAATATTTTAGTTACTTCCATTTGCTTTAATCACAATTCATATCAATTTGTATTGCATCACTTTCCATAGAAATATGCAGCCCTCTGGTAGCCGAATGGTTAAGAGTTATTTTAAAATATCCTACTATCCAGTTTTGAAAGGAAATCATCATGGTTATACTTTCTTTGTTTTATTCATTTAACATCCTTTAAGAGCACTTTAACCAGATTTGATAAAGTAGAAATAGGGTACAGTATTTGGTTTATTAAAGGCTAGATCACAAGTGCGTGTTAACTTTGCTAGACAGAGGATTTTTGCACACGTCGGATAGCACACATATTACAAGCTGAAAATACAAAGTTTTTCACACAAGCTCTAACCTGATGCATGCAAAAAGCCAAGCTTCGAATATCGCAACCGTATTAACGTATTCCCCATAGACTTCATTAAAGTGGGAAAAGTAGAAAAAACTTAACTTGCTTGCATGCCAATGTTCTTCACATGGAAGACTATTTCTATGTATATCTGATGATTTTTAGGTAAAATATCCATCTTTACCTATATATATGATTATATATAGGTATAGATATATACAGATATATGTAGGAAAATCTATCTAAAATCTAAAACATATTCCCCTATGTGAAGAACATTGGAATGTGAAATATTTACATTAAATACAGATTTATGAAATCTGAATATTGCATAAATATGTTTTTCATGTTATATATATGTATACATAAGTACATATATATATATATATATATATATATATATATATATGTAATACATATATAAACATATAAATACATATGTACACACACACACACACACATATATATATATATATATATATATATATATATATATATATATATATATATATATATATATATATATATATATATATATATATATATATATATATATATATATATACAGTATATACACATATACAGGTATACCCCGCTCATACAGCGGGTTAGGGACCGGAGCCCCGCTGTAAAGTGAAAACCGCCTTAAAGTGAAACAAGGCAGTTTTAGCTTTCTTTCCACTTGCCAGTGTGTTTAAAAACTTGAAAACATGTTTGAACTAGCATATATTAGGGGTGCAATAGGGCTAAGTTTCATTTAACACTAGCACAGCACAGAATTCAATAAATACTGTACTTGTAAAATAGTGACAATTACTAATTAAAATTTGCCAAACTATAGCACTGAGACACAGATTGCACTGTAAAGCTGTAAACAGAGTGAACTGTGCATAGCAAAATAGTGCCAGTCACTTTTCTCGCAATCTCACAATGATTACAGCACTATTTCATAATCCTTGGAGGATGAACTTCAGCTCCACAAAGCGCTGTATTAACGAATCGCTGTAAAGTGAAGCGCTGTAAAGTGAGGTATACCTGTATACATATTTAGACATATGTATATATCTCTATTTTAAATGGGCATGAAACCTGAATTTTTATTTCCATGATAGAAAATAAAATGTTAAAAAAAATCTCCAATTTACCTCTACTATTACATTTGCTTTATTCTCTTGTTATTCTTTGTTGAAGAGATATCGAGATAGGTAATGTGCACATCTGGAGCACTACATGACAGGAAATGGTGCCACCATCTAGTGTTATTGCTAATGTATAACATTGTTGTAAAACTGCTGCCATATAATACTGCAGACATATTCACACTGCTGAACTTACCTCCCTGCTTTTCAACAAAGGTTAACAAGAGAACAAATTACATTTGATAACAGAAGTAAATTGGAAAGTTGTTTAAAACTGTATGTTCTATCTGAATCATGAAATAAAAAAATTAAATTGAGTCCTTAAAACTCTTTATTGCAATTTGTTTTAATAATGTTTATGCAATAGTGTAATTATGAGGGTAACTGTACTTTTAAATAAAATTATGATGTTTTTTGTGCAACTTTTTAGTCGAGCATAACAGTTAACCAGAGCTCTGAAGTTGCGCTGTCATGGGAGCAAGACATGTCTCATTACCAGGGGGTCCTCAGATCCGGTAGCTGGTGTCCTCCTGGACTTCCTGAATCGCAGCGGGCAGTTGCGGGTGCGCGCTTCTGTACCCGTGAAAGTGTACGGCAGGGGTGTCGGAAATGGTGTTAGAGCAGTGCGGGGAGTGTCCAAAGAAAAATCCTCCACTAGCTGAATGCTGATTGGCCTCCTAAGGGGTGACTCCTAGCGTCACCATGGTTATGGGGGCATTCCTTGTCCCTATGAGCTATAAAGCTTAGGCAGTCCCCTAGTTCAGTGCTACGTTATTCTGCCTGTTTCTAGAGACCAAGTGATTTCTTCCAAGTACCTTTTCCCTGAGTCTTATCATACCTTGACTTCCGGTCTTTTGACCTCCGGCTTGTTTACTGACTACGCTACTGGCTGCTTGCCCTGACCATAGATCTGCTGACCATGTTTTTGCCTTTTCCGTCTCTGTTGTGACGTACCGGATTGCTGTTAATATAGCATATTAGGTCACTCTCTGTCTCCTGCCACTGGGTTCTAGTAATACTATTCTGGCACAGTGTCCACTGACATGCTCTATTCCGACGCACGTTAAATTCAATTGTTCTCAAGTGAATGCGTTTACTTTCAACCTGTAATATACTCGCTACTCCTAACGCCCGCAAAGAGCTGCGATAAACCCCTATTCACTTGTGCACACCAGTTAGCGTGCCACCCGTAATCTAGCCCTAAGTAGGAAAACAGTAATGAAGTTTGATGTGATAATTTACATACTTTTTTGTAATTTTAAAGAAACATTCTAATGCAAAAAAAAAAAAAAGCCCTAATTTGCTAGAGAATGCATTTTTTCATGTTCATTTCTAGTTCTAATACAGTGCTTTGTTCTTAGAAATGTTTTGATCAAACAGCAAAATTCCAGCTTGGGAGCTGCAATACTTTGCAGCTTCTTAACAGGACACAATCCTAAAACAATTAGGAGCAACATTTTCAAGTAACCCCCAATCACTGGAGATGTTCCACTCAGAAGCCGCAATTAATTTCAGCTCCCAGTCACAACATTAAAAGCAAAGTGTTTAACTTTTTTGTGCGGATTAAACACATAGGGGCCTATTTAAGAACGTGCAAGCAGACATGATCGGATATTGCGGATCATGTCCTCTGTACATCGATAAATGCAGACAGCATAAGCTCTCGGCATTTATCATTGCACCAGCAGTTGTGGTGAACTGCTGGTGCGATACAACCCCCTGCAGATTCGCAACCAATCGTTCGCTAGCAGGGGGTGTCAATCATCCCGATAGTATTGGATCTGGTTGATTTACGGTGATATCTGTCCGCCGCCTCAGTGCATGCGGACAGGTTATGGAGACCGCTTCTTCATAACTTGTGTTTTTGGCGTGCCTGAAGGTTCACCAGAAACACGGGGCATCCAGCTCCATACGTACCTTGATAAATAGGCCCATAAACTAGATTCCAATTCATGCAGATAGCCTAACAATGCTTATTGATGGGGTTATTGCAAGTTTTTCAATTCAGCGATAATACACATATTTAATTAATATACTCCACCTAAACTCCCTCTATTCCTTGCAAAGGGACAATTCAACAATAGCAGTCTCCATTTTTTTCTATTTTGACAATTTGAAGTTAATAATAGACAAAAGTACAGGGAGCGCCACGTACAATAGCTTACATGGATGTATGTAATGATGCTAAAATAGTCAAATGAATGAAAAAAATAGATAAATAAATAAAATACAATAAATAATTAATAAACTAGAAATAGTACCTATATCTTTAAAACATAAAAGTGCTGAAAAGCAATACTTAGTCCAAATAAAGTCACTTGATTCTTAATGTGACAAGAGTGCTGCTCCTTCTCAGCCCACTGGTGTTCCCTCTCAGGCTTTAAAAAATGTAACACGTAAAACAGAACAAATGGAGCACACAAAGGGGCCCATTTATCAAGCTCCGGGTCTAAAGACCGCTGCTCCATAACCTGTCCGCCTGCTCTGAGCAGACATTGCTGCAATTCAACCCAATCGAGTATGATCGGGTTGATTGACACCCCCTGCTGGCGGCCGCGAATCTGCAGGGGGCGGCGTTGCACCAGCAGCAGTTTACAAGAGCTGCTGGTACAATGCTGAATACGGAGAGCGTATTGCTCTCCGCATTCAGCAAGGTCTGGCGGACCTGATCCGCACTGTCGGATCAGGTCCGCAAGACCTTTGATAAATATCCCCCAAAAGATCTAAGTGCAGTATTAAAAGATACACTTTATTCTCAAACATAAACATATATATGCACTCACAAAGGTGCCCTCAAACATATGAGGTATGTAGCTGCAAAAAAACTGTCACTTTGTCCCTTCCAAGCTGTTCAGCCAGGTGATCACACTAGGTACTTGACATTTTCCAGACTTCTTGTAACAGTCACAAACGTGTGGTCCTTTATGGCTATAAGGTACTTGTGGCTAACAGTGTGAGTACAATAAGTAAAAGGAGATCATGTGAAACCACTGCACAGCAGAACTGTAATGTGCAGTCTGACTGTGCTGTGGACACACTCACGTCTCCTCGATACAAACAATGGGTGTGGCCTAATGTGCTTCGCGGGCTCCTCCCCACTTCGTCAGAAGCTATGACCACACGTTTGTGACTGTTACAAGAAGTCTGGAAAACGGAAGTACCTAGTGTGATCACCTGGCTGAATGGCTTGGACGGTACAAAGTGACTGTTTATCGCAGTTACATACCTCATATGTTTGAGGGCACCTTTGTGAGTGCATATATATTTTTATGTTTGAGAATAAAATGTATCTTTTAATACTGCACTTAGATCTTTTGTGCGCTCCATTTGTTCTGTTTTACAGATATATTCGTTTTGAAGTTAATAATAACGTCTTATTCTTTCAGCCATCCATCAATTTGTTGCACATGCCCAACTCACATGTCCAAAACATTGTGTTTTTATTTAATAGGTAATATACATGTAGTTCAAATCATACTCTGAAACTAGGAAACATCTGCACAAATTAAATTTGTCCTTTTAACTGTTCATTTATGGTTGAAATTAAGTGTGTGAATTTAGTGAAATAATCTTAGTTGTTATCTGAAAAATCTGCATTCAAACACTAGTACTAAAATAATTCTTTGTCATGTCTTACTTTAGCCTTTGTCCCTTTTACTCCTGTAAAATTTATTAAAGTACCTGTTTGAAAATCATACAAATATTTGTTAAAAATATATTTATGATATTTTCAGGGTATGTGTGAAAAGAAAGGATTGGAAAAGCCAATGAGTAAATGTACATTGACCCTGCAACTTGTTACACAATAATTACTTTATTAGTAAAGGAATTTATTTATAGTGCCCTCCACTAATATAGGCACTCGTGGTAAATATGAGCAAAGAAGGTTGTGAACATTTTTCTTTATAATTTAACATTTTGATCTTTTGTTCAAAAAATACACAGAAATACTCTGCTCTCATGGATATCAAACAATTGCCATCACAACACAGGTTTATAAAAAAAATGATCTTTGTTAAATATATGTGTGGCACAATTATTGGCACCTTTTTAGTCAATACTCTACCTCCCATTACCAAAATAACAGCTCTTAGTCTTCTCCCTTAATGACTTATGAGGTTGGAGAATACATGGCAAGGGATCTGAGACCATTATTCCTTACAGAATCTTTTGAGATCCTTCTAATGTCAAGGTCGATGCTGATGGACTCTCCTCTTCAGTTCACCCTACAGGTTTTCTATGGGGTTCAAGTCAGGGGACTGGGATGGCCATGGCAGGACCTTGATTTTGTGGTCAGTAAATCATTTTTTGTGTTGATTTTGATGTTTGTTTTGGATCATTGTCCTGCTGGAAGATCCAACCATGACCCATTTTAAGCTTTCTGGCAGAGGTAGTCAGGTGTTCATTTAATATCTGTTGATATTTGATAGTCTACAATGCCATGTATCCAAACAAAATGTCCAGGTCCTCTGGCAGAAAAACAGCCCCAAAACATTAAAGAGCCGCCACCATATTTAACCGTGGGCATGAGATACTTTTCTATATGGC
Organism: Bombina bombina; assembly: GCF_027579735.1. Classification (NCBI taxonomy): domain Eukaryota; kingdom Metazoa; phylum Chordata; class Amphibia; order Anura; family Bombinatoridae; genus Bombina; species Bombina bombina. The sequence goes on along the minus strand of NC_069504.1, from coordinate 485,913,567 downwards.
TACCTCTCTGTGTGTGCCAAACCCACCGGTGTTTATTTAAACCCACCGGTGTTTATTTTTTATTATCTTTTTTTATTTTCTGAAATAAAATACAGTTTACATACCCAAAATACATACAGTATATATATTAAAAAAACATACATGAAAAACTATTTTAAAAGCTGCAATAAACATTCATGGTTCTTTATTATTATGTCTAATATTGCAGAAGAAAGAGAAAAAAAAAGGGTTTTTCAAGGCAGTTTTTCCGCTCCACCACCTCCCCTTAACCTATTCTGTCCTTATATTTTCTATTATTGAGAAAACTCCTCTTATAATAACCTTCTTTAGATTGTTAGAACCAATAACAAGTTGCAGTATTTGCACCTGAATATCAGAGTCATAAGATTGTATTAGTTTACCAAATTTATTGAGAAAATATTTAATTTTAGAAACGGAAATTATTGATGTATCGTGTTGATCAATAATTAACTGATTATACGGTAATTTGTTTTTTAATTTTTCAACAATAAATTCCTATAGGATAGGATGGCCATATTATTCAGTCCTGCATCTTTCTGATCAGACTGCTAGGAACAAAATATTTTCAGAGGTTAATTTAATTTATTTTTAAAGTATTTTCCTAAGCCAATAGCTTACTCTATTCCATAATTTTTTTTAGCCTTAGAACATTCTTAAAAACAATTAATTATATTGGCTTTGTCAAAATTATATTTAAAACAATAAACTATTTTTTTGGGGTTCTATCTAGACATTTTAAGTGGGGACAAGTATGTTTGATTCAACATTTTAACATGTGATTCTTTCCATGCTAAAGAAGGTGTGATCTTCTCTATTCTAGAAAAGCTTTTTTTAAGATCCTCCAAGCTGATATCAAGGAATGTAGCTTGCAGATTACTTTTTCCCTGCTTTAATGTTAAAACTTTATATAGCTTAGAAATAGAGTGGGTCCCTGCCCTGCAATTCTTTCAAGACAGTATCTATGGGGGCCAATACCAATCATTTGGTTCTGTTCTAGATAGTTCATAGACTAAATGTCTAACTTGGAGGTAAGCCACTGGCTCCTAGAATTTTACCCATGGCTCCTAAATTTTTTAATTATTCTCCATATATCTACAGTATATAGAGATACCATTGTCTGGCTCCCAAAAAAATTTCTGGCTCCTAAATTGAAACCACTATATATATATATAAATAAAAGTATATGCTATGTATTTCTTATTTGAAGTTTGTGTATTATGGAAACACAATAGGTAGGTTCATCAGTAGTTTCCATTAAAAAATATATTTTTATATATTTGCTTGTTTTTATATATTTGCATTTGCTGATATTAATATGGCTCATTTGGTACAGTTTTTGGAAATCACTGCAATAAACAATTTGTTTTAGTACAGTTTGACATATTTTACTGCACAAAAGATGGACATTTTCTATTCCATTACATATGTATGTACACTGGTGCCTATACGATATAAATTTAAATGTTCAATTATATGGGGACGGAGGAAAATCTTTAGCTGCTGATTTATACTGAGACACTATATATATATATATATATATATATATATATATATATATATATATATATATATATATATATATATATATATATATATATATATATATAATTTTACAAAAGGAATCCCACACTCACTGCTTAAATCCAGCATCCGGGGTGCACTTAAACCATTGATATATGAAAAATAAGAGAGGCACTCTCCGTATATTTATTACAATAGCTTTACTAAGATGAACGTTTTCGGGGTCGCCCCCATCCTCAGACCTTACAAAACAAATGACAAAGTGAACTATTTAAGTGTTTACCTGGTTGCGATCCTGCCAGAGCCTGTGGCGTCCTCATAGCGCAACTGCGCATGCGCAAGAGTGTGTACAGAGGCCCTGGAGGTTCAAAAGAGTCACCAAGTCAAACGAAAAAATAAAAACAACAGTTATTACATAAATTTAAAAGCACAAAGCACATAGCAACTATAGTGGTTATTGATAGACAAAAAGTGTTAATGGTCTAGTGTAAATTCAAATGATGCAGTGTAAAATTAAATATCTAGCAACATAAGTAGAGAGTGGCTGCGTACAGCGGAAATATCTAGACCTCACATAATACTCTTAATAGGGGCAACACAATCACTCAATATGTAATCATAAAGCAATCCTAATTGTTATAAGACAAACTAACTCAATCCACAAACAGTTAGTATAACTGTTGCAATATCTGGCTAATGTTGCTAAGCAACCATAATCAATTATACTCATACATGAATTAAATGCCAGTAAACATCCCACCGAAAACAACATATTCTCAGGCCATAATGTACCACATATATGATGTAGAATATAGAGATGGTGAAAATTCTACGGGTGATTGAAGGATTAACTGAGGATGATATGCTGGTTACTCTTGATGTAACCAGCCTCTATACAGTCATCCCGCATGAGGAGGGCACGGCTGCGATCAAATCTACTCTCCTTAATTCTCCCTATGTGGGTCCACCTGTCGATGTGGTACTACAGCTATTGGAATACTGTCTCAAGATGAACTATTTTAAGTTTGAAACAAAATTCTATCTACAGACTTCGGGCACAGCGATGGGGTCCAATGTGGCCCCATCCTATGCCAATCTGTATATGGCGGAGTTTGAGACCCTGGGTACTGCATTATTCAGAGATCCACGGATATTAACTTTCCGAAGATAGATTGACGATCTATTCCTGATTTGGAGAGGGGACCAACAAGGTCTAATTACTTGGTTTGATGAATTAAACCAAACTAATAACAACCTCAAATTCAAGATCACCTACAACAAGCAAACAATTGATTTCCTGGACTTAAGGATATACAGATCTGGTGATGGACTAAAGACTACACTATACCAAAAACCCACTGACAGAAATTCAATCCTCCAAGGAACAAGCTGTCACCTACCATTTTTGAAAAACGCTTTGCCCAAGTCACAGTTCAAGAGGGTAACACGAAACAATAGTGACCAAGAAAATAAACTACTACAACTTGAAGAGATGAGGACGAAATTTGAACAGCGAGGCTATAACAGACAACACCTGACCATGGCTTTTCAGGAAGCAAAAACTATCTCACAGAATGAGGCTCTAAAGAAAACGGTAACTGAGGCACCACCTAGGGAACGACTGATATTGACGACCACCTTCACTCCTGATAAGGTTACTCTACCAAATATACTACGAGAACATTGGGATATCATTGCAACTGATAAAAGACTACCTTGTGAAGCCATGGACTTACTGATTGTTGGTTATAGGAGGGCGGCCTCCCTAAGGGATCACCTAATGTGACCCGATAATAGACTAAGCTACAAGTCTAAAACATGGTTAGACACCACCAAAAATGGGTGCTTCCGGTATAGTGGATGCACCACATGCAGTGGGATGACCCAGAGTAAATTTTTCACACATCCGTGGACCAATAGAAAATTTACCATCAGACACAGAGTCACATGTACTACTAACTACATCATATACATGATCCACTGCCCTTATGGCAAATTCTATGTCGGAAAGACACAAGATGATGCCCGCACAAGAATGGCCAACCATAGGTCAGCCATTAGGGCAGCGTTAGAGAATGGCAAATCTGACCAACCAGTTGCCAGACATTTTCTGCAGGCCAAACACAAAAATACTGATCTATGATTTATTATCATAGACCATGTCCCACCTCTCACAAGGGGAGGTGATAGAGGTAGAGTGCTACTGCAGAGGGAAAGTCAATGGATCTTCACACTTGACACTCTGGTTCCTAAGGGACTTAATGTCCATTTTGATATGCAATGTTTTCTGTGATATATTGCTGAATAATTATGTACCCTTGGAAGTTCTGAGATACATGGTGGAACATTGTTCAATCTGGAAATTAATTTGAATTTGAATGTGATATTGATTTGATAACATCTGGTCTTTTGGCAGATGTAGATATAAGGATGATATATTGTATAGTACATCATATAGCTATGAATTTGACTACAATATTATATAATAATAATATAATATTGCTCTATTGGATGAGGCTTATACCTTTGATTGTTTCAGGTATGCATTTTTTATACAGTGATGATACTAACAGGTTTATATCATCCAAGATTGGATATGATTGTGATAGAATTTTAAAGGATTTTGATCATTTTTTCCAGTTTATGGATATTAGTAAAAGTTTGAGGGTTATTTAATCCCTGTGAGTATTTTTTCAGTGGCGAGTTATGTGATGAAACATATTATATAGTGATTTAATATAGAGCAATAGGTTAAACCTTTTTGATTTTTTGACTCTTTGAATATAAGTTTTTGAATAGAAGTTTCTTGATATTTTGGTGTTAACTGTAAAAACTTATTGTAAATACTCAGTGCCTAAAAAACTCATTGCCTGTATACAATGGACAGGATTCAGTGTCCATAAATAGGTACATTGTGTTGTACTGACAGGGAGTGAACATGCTCACTTAGCTTTAGGTTTATGTCTAGTGGTATGTTGCATTGCTCTGGTTAATATAGTATCTATGGAGTGCCATGTTGGCAGCACGCAAGGTGTATGGTCAGTGTTATTAGGTCCATGCTGATTGGAACACCCGATGGGTGTTTGTGAACGTGTTTGGGTTGCTTAGCAACAGTAGTTATGGACCGGACTATATTCTACATCATATATGCGGTACATTATGGCCTGAGAATATGTTGTTATCGGTGGGATGTTTACTGGCATTTAATTCATGTATGAGTATAATTGATTATGGTTGCTTAGCAACATTAGCCAGATATGGCAACAGTGATACTAACTGTTTGTGGATTGAGTTAGTTTGTCTTATAACAATTAGGATTGCTTTATGATTACATATTGAGTGTTGCCCCTATTAAGAGTGTTATGTGAGGTCTAGATATTTCCGCTGTACGCAGCCACTCTCTACTTATGTTCCTAGATATTTCATTTTACACTGCATCATTTGAATTTACACTAGACCATTAACACTTTTTGGCTATCAATAACCACTATAGTTGCTATGTGCTTTGTAATTTATGTAATAACTGTTGTTTTTATTTTTTCGTTTGACTTGGTGACTCTTTTGAACCTCCAGGGCCTCTGTACACACTCTTGCGCATGAGCAGTTGCGCTATGAGGACGCCACAGGCTCTGGCAGGATCGCAACCAGGTAAACACTTAAATAGTTCACTTTGTCATTTGTTTGTTAAGGTCTGAGGACGGGGGCGACCCCGAAAACGTTCATCTTAGTAAAGCTATTGTACTAAATATACGGAGAGTGCCTTTCTTATTTTTCATATATATATATATATATATATATATATATATATATATATATATATATATATATATATATATATATATATATATATATATATACACACACACACACACATAAATATATATATACATATATATGTATATATATATATATATATATATATATATATATATATATATATATATATTGAGTAACAGACAAGCACTCTGCATATTATCTCCTAGTACTATATTTAATTGGGGGGGCACATTTTGTAACATTGAAACATTGAAATATATATTAGATATTTTACCATTTGATACCTCTGTTGGAAAGAGCCATCGTAAATGTAATTAAGAAGTGCGGTTACTGCGTAATCCTGATCAGGAAAGAACCCTTGTGTGTTTGAGTGGCCTGATATTCTTTCCTATTAATAACACTCTGTAGCTACATAGTTCTAGCTAAAGGATGATTAGAAATCTCTTCAGTTTCTACATCTAACATATTGAAAGGAACCAGCAGATGGAATGACTGGCAAGAATATCATTTTTATGATCCTTCCTTCTGCAACAAAATATGTTTTGTTTGAATACAATAATCATTTAAAATGTTAAATATAAGCAATACAAATGTTATGTTAAAGCAAGATTTTAGCTTTCTATGGGCGTATACATTATGGGCCAGATTACAAGTGGAGTGTTTTTTAACGTTCCCGCTCACACACTAACTCTGCTATAAGTAAGCTTTTTTGCATGTGTCGGGTAGCACTTGTGTTACAAGTTGAAAGAAAAAAGTTTTCGCTTGCACCCCAACTTATGTGCAAAAAGCCGAACTTCTTATATACACCCTACTCGCACGGAAACCCGATCGCATATTCTCAAGTGCGCTAACCCGGCATGTATATATGAATATTTCACATACCAATGTTCTTCAAATAGCAGAATATGTTCTATTTATTCATAAATACATATTTCTACATATATCTGATAGTATTTTGGTACAATATATATCTATACCTATATATATATATAGAAAGAAAGGAAGTCCGGACAGGGCTCAAAACAAGGTACCACTTTAATCCAAACAGGTGAATGACACAGCAGTTAAAAAAGCAGCATAAAGGCTAAACAATAAGGTTGTCAGGAGGGCTTTAGGTGGGCTGCATCTAATATATATAGGTAAAGATATATACAGATATATAGAGACATATCTATTTATAAATACTTAGAACATATTCCTCTATGTGCAGAACATTGGAAAGTAAAAGATCTCTATTAAATACATAGTTAAACACTTTATTAAATATGAATATTGCATAAATATGTTTTTTTTTCATGTTTTCATCTACTTAACTGCAAAGCTCCAATGCACTTATATAAATGTCTATATATGTGTACATATGTATTTATGTGTTTATATGTCTGTAAATATATATATATACACATATAAATACATATGTATATATATATAGACATGTATATGTATGTATTTCTATGATACAGCCCTTTGCCTGCCTTTTTTTTCTAACACCTGAAACCTCATATCTTTGAGCCCTTATAACTTAATGGTGCAATTTAAAAAAAAATAAAAAAATGTTATTAGTGTTATTAAGAGCGGAACTGTACTTTTTAATGTATTCTTGATGTGTTTTGTGACAATTTCTTGTTTAGCAAAACAGTTAAGCAGAGCTTTGAGAATGCAGTAATCATTCTAGTGTAAATCGCGATTGCGCTCATGTGTTCGCGTTTACTTTCAAATTGTAATACAAGCTCTAAACCCCAAACATAGAAACACCCGCGATAAACCCCATTTCTCTCACGCGTAACTGTTAGCGCACCACTCATATTTTGGCCCAATATGGGGCCATAATGGTTAAGCATTACCGCAGGTCTCTCTATAAGTACATAGCCAGTTTGAGAATAAAGTTATAAGTAACTGTGTATCACCCAGCTGGTTTACTTTTAAAACTATTGAAAGAGTATAGACATTTACAGGACTGTCCAATAAAGGTAAGAGAGAGCTACAGTAAGAGAATAATACCCTGCCATGGAGGATAGAGAAGGGGAGCTATAAAGTATGCAGATGGAAAGGGGAGAAATAGGAAATAAGAAGATAGGAATTGTAAAGAACAGAAGTTGACCATCTAATTTCAGTCTGGTGAAGAGTGACATTTTATTAGTTCATTAAACTGGTATCCACTTTTAAGTATTTCAATATATATTAGTCCTAGTTTTTAATGTCATTATTATTATTGTTTATTTATAAAGCGCCAACCTTTTACACAGTGCTATACAAAGGTACATAACAATCATAAGGGTACAACACAATAAAACTTACAATAAGACATTATGTAAGACTATACAATGTACATTACTACACTTACATTGACAAAAATAAACAAAAGGAGAGGCACAGATTTTAATTATTTCACTTTGTATAGTATTTAGTAGCTTAGTTGGCAAAAATAATAGTCTCAACTACAATTCTATAGGGAAATAATTTAAATTTGCCCTGTTAAGGATTCTTGAAGCCCAGATTTATGAAAACACTTTGGACAAAATGTATTAAGCTGCATTTGCGGAGCAGGATTGCATGAGCGTGCCTGCACCCACAAATTTAAGAAGCATAAACTGCTTATTTTGCTTTTCCTCTACCTCAAAAGTAGCGTGATCAATCACCCCAACACTCACACATTTGGGGTGATTGATATACCCTACTCTCACACAATTGTTTGCACAAGAACAGGGGATGGCATTGCACAAGAAAGCTCTTCCGCAGTGCTAAATTTTGCAACGCAATGCAGCTTTACAAGTAACGATTGCAGGTGGAAAAGTTCTCTACTTGCGAATCTGTCCACCTGCAGTCATGATACATTTTGACCTTTGTTACATTTCAAATTAGATTTTCAGCATTTTGTTCATATTTTCTTGTGCTATGAACTTCTGTAAAAAACTGTAGATTTAGTTAAAGGGACACTGAACTCAAAATTTTTGTTTCGTGATTCAGATAGAGCATGCAATATTAAGCAACTTTATAATTTACTCCTATTATCAAATTTTCTTCATTCTCTTGGTATGTTTATTTGTTATTATCGGTTATTTGTAGAGCAAGAATGTAAGTTTAGATGCCAGCCCATTTTTGGTGAACAACCTGGGTTGTCCTTCCTGATTGGACAGCACCTTTAAACAAGTGCCATACATGGTCTGAACCAAAAATGTGCTGGCTCCTTAGCTGAGATGCCTTCTTTTCAAATAAAGATAGCAAGAGAACAAAAAAAATTGATAATAGAAGTAAATTAGAAAGTTGCTTAAAAGTACATGCTGTATCTGAATCATGAAAGAAAAAAAATTGGATTTAGTGTCCCTTTAAGAAAAACTGCAAAACTGCAACCATTTAGATCCTCAGCAATATTAAAAACATTGGGCTATATCCTTTAGTTGCTGATAATAATTGTGTTTAAATAGAAACAAAACTCCTTTTGAAAAATTGATTCTTAAAGTGATTGTAAATTTAAATGATTTAAAGCCCAGTATTTCAAAATAATCTTAACAACAGGGGCACTTTAAGTCATTAAACTTTACAAAGATGCTTCTTTTTTTAAATACTTATCATTTTGTTACAGTAAACATCCTCCGCCTGCATCTCCTTCTGTATTTAGTATATCGATGACGAATCCGGCTTCCTCCAATTGTTGCGTGCCCCATGAGCTCGATGCCAAAGGGGGCGCACAATGATTGGAGGAAGTCGGATTTGTCGTCGATATGCTCTATACAGAAGGAGATGCGGGCTGAGGATCAGCGGTATGTTTACAATAACGAAATGGTAAGTATTTTTTAAAAAGAAGCGTCTTTGTAAAGTTGAATGAATTAAAGTGCCTATGTTTTTAAGATTATTTTTAAATACTGGGCTTTAATTCATTAAACTTTACTATCACTTTAAAGGATTATCACAACCCCATTAAAATGTGTCATTGAGTGATACCTCATAGAATATATACAGTATATATGTATTATCCTGGAGCTAATACTTTATTAACATCAGCACTGCTCTGCTAACACCGGTGTACCAGTGTGCTGTAACATGTTTTTATTCCACTCTGCACCTAGTGTGCTCTCTGTAATGAAATAATGTTGTGCTTAGAAAAGGTATGTTTTTAGGTCTATGGGGCCCATTTATCAAGATCCGAACAGAGCTTGTGGGCCCGATTTTCTGGCGAGTCTTCAGACTCGCCAGAAACAGCAGTTATGAAGCAGCGGTCTAAAGACCGCTGCTCCATAACCCTGACCGCCTGCTCTAAGCAGGCGGACAGGAATCGCCGGAAATCAACCCGATCGAGTACGATCGGGTTGATTGACACCTCCCTGCTGGTGGCCCATTGGCCGCGAGTCTGCAGGGGGCGGCGTTGCACCAGCAGCTCTTGTTAGCTGTTGGTGCAATGCTGAATACGGAGTGCGTATTGCTCTCCGCATTCAGCGATGTCTTGCGGACCTGATCCACACTGTCGGATAAATAGGCCCCTATATCTTTATGTATATGGTGTATATCTTTATTAAAGCACATAGATCGTGATTATCATAACAATTATTATTTGTTCCCTACAGTTTATATTTCCATGTGTTTCAGTACACTGCTCGAACTTTGCACCTATTGAGTTTATTTTAAATATCCCTTTAATGTTTATGGCCCTGTATGTTATGTGTTGTTAACCTATTGTTCAAATCACAATTTTAGAGTGATAATGTTCACTTGCCACTTCTGCTGAATCTGAACCTCTAAAGGTCATTCTCTCTTTAGGGTAAACACAGTATGACTGTTTTATTACTTTTTGCCATCCCAGCTCTGATATTATGTGTTTGTACAACTCAGGGCTATATTCTAGTCTTGTATATAAGGAAACTTCAAACTCAGCTCAGCTATGTTCTTCTCAATGTCATTCCAATCCATTAGATTTTAGAATTTTTAGAATTTTTTTAGATCAGTTAGGTTGCCTAAGTTACCTATGAATAATGCCACGCGATATTATCAGCATAACTAAAACCTGGTGGGCTGATTCTCAAAACTAGAGTGTGCACTTTTCTGGATCTCTGCATGACAGGAAATAGTATTGCTAATTTATAACATTCTTGCAAAACTGCTGCCATATTGTGCGGCAGACACGTGCACACTCCTGCACTTGTCTTCCTGCTTTTCAACAAAGAATAGCAAAACAATTTGATAATAGAAGTAAATTAGAAAGTTGATTAAAATTGAATGTTCTATCTGAATCATGAAAGTACATTTTTATGTCCCTTTACACCTACATAAAGGAAGGTATTTATCAGGATACAGGTGATAATATAGAGGCACAGTGGCTTAAAAGAAAGTGCGGGGAAATCCACAAAAAATATTATTAGGAACAAGCCCCCAACATTAGTGACATGGAGGAACCTCAACTGCTAATGCAAATAGGAAAGGCTTCTAATAATACCAGTGTTGTAATTATGGGAGATTTACCCCCTTAAGGACCAGCAACGTACCCTGTACGCCGCTGGTTCTTTCTATGGGAATTGCATTTTTAATAGCGGTCCCGCAGACCACCAACGAAGAGGGTACTTTGTGGTAATTAAGGGATTAAACTACCCCAAAATAAATTGAAACTAGCTGTAAAACTAAGAGAGATATATTGCTAAGTACACTGAAACATAACTTCATGTCACAACTACTGGAGGAGCCAATTAGGAATAAAGCTATATTGGAATTAGTGCTATCAAACAACACAGAAATTATATAAAGCATAGAAGTCAAAGAAGATTTAAAGGGACAGTCAAGTCCAAAAAAATCTTTCATGTTTCAAATAGGGCATGTAATTTTAAACAACTTTCCAATTTACTTTTATCACCAATTTTGCTTTGTTCTCTTGGTATTCTTAGTTGAAAGCTAAACCTAGGAGGTTCATATGCTAATTTCTTAGACCTTGAAGGCCGCCTCTAATCTAAATGCATTTTGATAGTTTTTCACCACTAGAGGGCATTAGTTCACGTGTTTAATATAGATAACATTGAGCTCTTGCACATGAATTTACCATGGAGACAGCTCTGATAAACTGGGACAAATTATTCTCAAATAAAAACGCAAAGGATAAATGGAGAACATTTAAAGGATTGTAATAAAGAATGCAAAAGGGCAATCAGTGAAAATGAAAGAATAGGTGCAAAAGATTCTAAGTCAAACCCTAAAAAGTTTTTTTAAGTATATAAATGGCAAGATGTTTAAGAAGGAAAATATAGGTACATTAAATATGAGAAGGGTAGCATGATTAACAGTGACCAGGGGAAGGCTGAGGTACTAAACCAGTTCTTTTATTCAATATACACCAAAGAGGAACCAATGGGAGAGGAATTTAAACAAACTAGAACATATAAGCCCATACCAATAATGGGGTTATCTCTAGATGATATCAGGAAATAATTTATTCAAGATTTATCATTTTAATATTACCATCTCAAAGTGTTTAATGTCCCTTTAATGCTAGAAAAAAGATTTAATCTCCAGCAATATAAACAGTTTTTCACTGTACGAGCAATCACATTGTGGAACTCATTTTCTAAGGAGGTAGTGAATGCCAATACCTTAGTTTTAAAATGGCTTAGAAACATTTCTGGCTAGAAACAGAATTTAGGGATATGACTGCTTGTGTTAAAAAGAGCCTACTTTATAATCGTATTAATGTAAGCTATCAAGTAGGATCTGTATAAATTTAACTTGATGGGCTTCTTTGAACCTCATCTATTATGTTACTATGTTACTATGTTAATTTATTCAAACTTGATATTTTATGATTTTTCCAGCCATATTCACAGCAGTCAGTGCAAAAATAAAAAATAACAACAATTAACTGATTGTTAATAAGGCCAGAAATTAAAAATAAAAGTTAAAAGGATACATTTCACAGCCCAGGCATACACAATTCTCATTAGTTAACCTGATTATCCAAATAGAGCTTCTAAATATTAAATACATAAATAAATAAAGAAGAAAATTCCTTGGAAAAAAAACATAAAACATTGGCAGAAGACGAGTTGTTTACCAGAAGAGACTGAAAATTCTTTACTGAGTAATATTATATTAAAGGGACACAATAACATCAAAATTAAACTTTAATGATTCAGAGAGAGCATGCAATTTTAAATAACTTTTCTGTTTACTTATACTATCTTATTTGCTTTGTTCACTTGGTATCCTTTGTTGGACAGCATACCTAGGTAGGTTTAGGAGCAGCAATGCACTACTTGGAGCAAGTTGCTGATTGATTGCTGCACAAATATGCGTCTTGTGATTGACTCAACAGATGTGTTCAGCTAGCTCCTAGTATTGCATTGCTATGCCTTCAACAAAGGATTCCAAGAGAATGAAGTAAACTAGAAGTTAATTGAAAAGTATTTTAAAATTGCATGCTCTATCTGAATCATGAAAGAAACATTTTGGGTTTCATGTCCCTTTAAGGATTATAGTTTAGGGGTTGTTTGAGATTGAGATGGGTAAAGATATTGTGTAGAAGAATGTTCCTTTGCGGGGTTAGATTTAGTAAGGTTACTGACAGAGGGTTCTTATAGGGGTTTTTGTGTAGAAGGTTGTTTAGGGAGGTATGTAGAGTTAAGAACACTCTGGATGATAGTGGATAGCATGCTAGTAGTGGGTGAGGTTTGGGTTAGGCTTAAATGTGTTGGGTCAGTTACTATGGGTATTTAAAGTGGGGTAGGTAGAGGTTAGGGTTTATTGCACTGGGGGACAAAGTCAGCTATTTTCTTTTAAAGCTGCAGGCTTATGTTTCAAGTCTTACCTCTTACCTACTAAGTGATTGCCACATTGGATTCATGGAGTACAGGTGTAGCTAATAGGAGAATAATCTACCAACCCTTGCATCTGGACCATCCTTCGTCCCTTTAAAAGAACACCACATTTTTAAAACCTAGTGTGCCCACATATTTTTTTGCATCATGTATCTAGTGCTTTTTAAGTTCTTTATGTGCTTCAGAAGTTATTATTGCAAACCTTGTTTAGTGTTTCTAAATGTTCCATAGAAAGAAAATATTGCAAGAGGAAAGCCACGAATTCTGATTCATATTTTAAATACTCTTTGATCTTAAAAAATTATTACTTATGGCTGATTAGTTATAATTATAATATTATTTGAGCTGCACTTACCCTACAGACAACTATGTGTAGGATTTCAAAAATAGTTATCTAATCATTTATATTTTTAACATATTTATTTCAGACACCATCTAAAAAATTAACTATATAAATGCCTTTGTATGCCGTGTACAGATATATATAAAACAATTAAATATATATATATATACAGTAATTTAAAAACACAATATTCCTACGAACTAATAGAAAATACTTTTGTCCCAGTAACATTTAAAGTGATATGAAACCCATATTTTTTTCTTCCATGATTCAGATAAAGGGGCCTATTTATTATGGTGCGAGCGGACATGACCCAATATAGCGGATCATGTCCGCTGCACATCGATAAATGACGACAGCATACGCTGTCGGCATTTATCATTGCACCAGCAGTTCTTGTGAACTGCTGGTGCAATGCCGCCCCCTGCAGATTTGCGGCCAATCGCCCACTAGCAGGGGATGTCATTTAATCCGATCGTATTCGATCGGGTCGATTTCCGTCGATTTCTGTCCGCCGCCTCAGAGCAGGCGGACAGGTTATGGAGCAGCGGTCTTTAGACCACTGCTTCATAACTTCTGTTTCCGGCGAGCCTTCAGAAACACGGGGCATCAAGCTCCATACAGAGCTTGATAAATATGCCCCATAGCATGCAATTTTAGGCAACTTTCTAATTTACTTCTATTATCAATTTTTCTTCATTCTCTTGGTATTCTTATTTGAAAAAGGACAGAGATGAGTAAAACAAATGTTTGCTGTTAATCTGTTGTATGCCGTATTCCCGTGTACTTCCTGTTAAATGATCGTGCTTGTACCCCTGTTCTACCTAAGTGCTTTTAAAATGACTGTGACATTATTTATGTTTTATACCAGGGATTTTTTAAACTAGGATTATTTAATTTTCATAGGGCTCTATTCACAAAAGAGATGAATTGCAGGGGAATTATAGGTGATCTTACATTAACTATGCATTATTAAAGGGCCACATCCAGTGAGTATCTCCTGCAAGAAGAGCTGGGTTAGCCTTGTACAATGCATAGTTATTGCTGCATACAATTCACTTGCAATTCTATTTTACATAAATTGTACACAGCATTAAAGGGACATAAACCCCCAAACTTTTCTTTTGAGATTCTGATAGAACATGCAATTTTAAACAACTTTACAAAACACTTCTATACATATATACATTGTTTATTAATATTCTATATGTAATATTTCAATACTACGTTTTCATGCGCGCTAACCCGACCGCATCAAGATCGAAATTGAGAAACGCAATGCACACAATGCCTATTTTCCATTCCTATGTTGTTCCCATAGAAAGTAATATACTTTTTTTATTATTAAATATATATATTTCTGTTCATTAAAGGGACACTGAACCCAAATTTTTTATTTCAAGATTCAGATAGAGCATGATATTTTAATCAACTTTCTAATTTACTCCTATTATCAAATTTTCTTCATTCTCTTGGTATATTTATTTGAAATGCAAGTATGTAAGTTTAGATGCCGGCCCATTTTTGCTGAACAACCTGGGTGGGTTGTCCTTACTGATTGGTGGATAAATTCATCCACCAATAAAAAATTGCTGTCCAGAGTTGTGAAACCCAAAAAAAGCTTAGATGCCTTCTTTTCAAATAAAGATAGCAAGAGAACAAAGAACAATTGATAATAGAAGTAAATTAGAAAGTTGCTTAAAATTGCATGCTCTATCTGAATTGTGAAAGACAACATTTGGGTTCAGTGTCCCTTTAAGTGGTAAATGGCAGGTGAATCAAAACATTTTGATTCCTACCATTAAAGGGACAGTTTACCCAAATAAATACCGAATTTTATTGAATTAATCTGTCCAAAATAAAACGATGTGTGTGCGTTTTGTTTTGTTTTTAAACGTTTTGTAACATTAGATTTTTATTTAGCAAAGTGCCGTTTTCATGGGCTGGTAAGAAAAGCCACTTGTCTAATTTCTGGCCACGTGGCCACTCGAGCAGAGTCCCTTCTGTGCAGGGCGCATACTCTAGCCCCTATGGTGACGTCAACGCTAGTGTGAACACGGTGCGCGCTACACTTGGCTATACAGGTATGAACTCCTGCTCTCTCCGCTGACAGCTCCCCTGACCCCGCTCCAGTCCTGCTGCTAACGGTCACAGCAAGCAGAGCTCTCATCATCCTGTGAGCACTGAAGGCTGTTGTGTTGATGCGCTCTGACCAGATCGTTCTGTAAGGGGGCCGTCATTTATAACTAACAAACTGGATATGCCCCCCTTATAGAACGATCCGGTCAGAGTGCATAAACAAAACAGCCGTCAGTGCTTACAAGATGATGAGAGCTCTGTGTGCTGAGACCGTTAGCAGCAGGACTGGAGCAGGGTGAAGGGAGCTGTGAGCGGATAGAGTAGGAGTTCAGACCTGTATAGCCAAGTGTAGCGTGCACCATTGAAGGAGAATCTCCCTTGTACTCTATGGCCTTGGGAGCTATCACTGTGCATGCTAGATGGGTAATAGAGTACCTGCCTTATTTTATCATGTCTACATGCTGCAGTTTGCTGGCTGTTAGTTGCAGAGTGGATATCTTGCATATGACACAAATGCCTTATAGATCTGAGTACAGACACTTTGATATTATTTGTTAGTTATACTTACAGTATACACCTGTCTGTAAATGGTATAATTCTAAGCAAATCATATTCTGCCAGTGGTTGCGTTGAATAATAACATTTACTGATGTATGTATATGTAACTAACAAACTGGCTACACCCAGGGGCGTGTTAAGGCATAGGCCAACAAGGCCGGTGCCTAGATCAGCAGATTTTTAAGGGGCAGCAGAATTTTGAGTCCCTAGGGCCACTCTACTGAACTGAGGGCCGGGTGGCTAAATCAAACCGGGCCCGGCTATTGCTATCCTATGGGATTGTATGTGGGTGCAGAATTTTGAGTGCCTAGGGCAGCACAAAACCTAAATACGCCCCCTTACAGAACGATCTGGTCAGAGCTGAGAGCACATAAACACAACAGTGCTCACATAGTGCTACATTTGCAAACTTAGCATAGATTTGCATAATGCAACTTGATTGGCCATGGGGCGGGGCAAAAAACGTTTTTATCAGGGTGTTCCAGGGTTGTCTGGCAGAAGGGAAAATAAACAAGGGAAAAGGTAAAAGAATATATATATTTCCTTATTAAAATATTTATGTTTAAGATTCTACTTCACTTGTTAACATAGATTTATTGCTGCTAATTACATCTCCTGAGTGAACTGGTCCTTGCATTATAAAGAGACAAACCCAATGAGTATCCCCTGCAAGAAGAGCTGAGGTAGCTGTACACATAGCTTAGTTAAAGGGACAGGAAACCCAAATTTTTTCTTTTGTGATTCAGACAGAGTAGACAATTTATTTCTATTATCAAATTTGCTTTGTTCTCCTGCTATTCTTTATTGAAGAGATACCGAGATATGCACAAGTTTGGAGTACTACATAACAGGAAATAGTGCTGCCATCTAGTGCTCTTGCTGATGTACAACATTGTTGCAAGATTGCTGCCATATAGTGCTGCAGACTTGTGCACACTCCTAATCTTAACTTGCTGCTTTTCAATAAAGGATACAGAGTAAGTTAAGAAAATGTCATTATAGAAGTATATTGTAAAGTCGTTTAAAATTGCATGCTCTATCTGAATTACGAAAGAAACATTTGGGGGTTTATGTCCCTTTAATGCTGTTTACCATTTTTTAAATAGAATTGCAGGTGAATTGTATGCAGCATTAACTATGCATTGTACAAGGCTAACTCAGCTCTTCTTGCAGGAGATACTCACTGGATTTGGCCCTTTAATAATGCATAGTACATATACTGTATGTACAATAGTACATAGAAAATAATGTACTTTATATGATTAAATATACAGTATATTTTTATATATATCTAATACTGTTCATGTAAAATACATATCTATACCTATAGGAATATATATGCAGGTATAGGTATACACACAAACATATAGAAATATATATTTAAGAATAAAAAGGACATTATGGTGTAAGTGAAGTACATTGAAATTAAAATATGTGCTGTAAATATATAGTAAAACACACATATAAATACATATAAACATATATATATATATATATATATATATATATATATATATATATATATATATATGTGTATACACATAGAGAGAGAGAGAGAGAGAGAGAGATCTACAAAGGACCCCCCCAATGCACTTATATATAAGTAACTGAAAACCTGTAAAATATTATTTTGCAATTTTTTTGCAATATTCATATTTAATTAAGTGTTTAACTGTATTTACTGTAAATATTTCCCATTCCAATGTTCTTCACATAGGGGAATATGTTCTAAGTATTTTTAAATAGTTATTCATATATATGTTTGTATATATCTATATATAATTTTATATATATATATATATATATATATACATATATACACTAGTCCTAAAGCCCGTGTACACTGGCCATTTATTGCAGTACATCGGTCCCACCTTCTATTTTGCTCTCTCTCTTCCCCCTCTATTTTGCTCTCTCTCTCCGCCCCTTTCTTTTGCACTCTCTCCCCCTCTCTTATGCGCTTTCTCTCCACCCGCTCTTTTGTTCTCTTTCCCCCCTCTCTTTTGCTCTCTCTCTCTCCCCCTCTCTTTTGCTCTCTCTCTCCCCCCTCTCTTTTGCTCTCTCTCTCCCTCAACCCTCTCTTGCTCTCTCTCTTCCCCCTCTATTTTGCGCTCTCTCCCAACTCTCTTTTGCACCCTTCTTTCCCACCTCTCTTTTGCTCTCTCTCTCTCCCCCCTCTGTTTTGCGCTTTCCCCCTCTCTGTTGCTCTCTTTCTCCCATTTTTTTGCTCTCTCTCCCTCATTCTCTTTTGCTCTCTCCCCCTTCTCTTTTGTTCTCTCTCCCCCCTCTCTTTTGCTCTTTCACCCCCTCTCTTTTGCTCTCTCTCTCCCTTTTTTTTGCTCTCTCTCCTCTCTATTTTGCTCTCTCTCCTCCTCTCTTTTGCGCTTTCTCTCCTCTCTTTTGCTCTCTCTCTCTCTCCCCCCTCTCTTTTGCACTCCCTCTCTCACCTTCTTTTTTGCCCGCTCTTTCTCTCCCCCTCTCTTTTGCTTGCTTGCTCTCTCTCCCCCTCTCTTTTGCTCTCTCTCCCCCTCTTTTGATCTCTCTCCCCTCCTATCTTTTGATTTATCTCTCACCCCCCTCTCTTTTGCTCTCTCTCTCTCTGTCTCCCCCCCTCTCTTTTTTGCTCTCTCTCCCCCTCTTTTGCACTCTCTCTCCCCTTCTTTTGCTCTCTCTCCCCCTCTTTTTTGCTCTCTCCCTCCCCTGTATTTTGCTCTCTCTCCCCCTCTTTTGCTCTATTACTCCCCTCTTGTGCTGCTCTCTCATGCAGACACTTGCTCCCGCACGGCCCTGCCCCCATCACACCCAGACTCCGCCCCTTCATGCCCCGCCCCTTCATGAACAGTCTGATCCCCCCCTTCACAGATTAGGTGCCAGCAGCCAGCCCAGGCCAGTTTGTTAAAGGTCAGGTGTGTTTCTCCTTGTGCAGTCTCTACTGCGCATGACAGCTTCGGACAAACACACTCGGCCTTTTATATTATAGAATATATATATATATATATATTACCAAAAAACCTCAGATATATGTAGAAATATCTACCTACCCAACATTTCAAAATTCAAAAGAAGTCATATCTTTTAATACTCTTAGGCAGCAAGTCAAACACAAGCTCAAACCACTGGTATGGCTATGTGAGCTCTGTATTTAATTAGCCTTTGCAGAGACAGTGCTAAATATTTTTATCTTAATCGGACATTTAATAATAGATTCTTTAAAACTGCTCTCTGAATTCCTTATTAATATTATAGATTCTGGCCTTTATAGTCAGCAAAAATGCACAGTAACAGTGGCGGACTGACAAGTTGGGCAATTTGGCCCTTGTCCGAGGGCCCGGCATGATTAAAGGGGCCCTTGCATCATGCAGCACCAAGGGTTTTTTTTATTAATATTTTGCATTTAAATATTTTTTTTAAAAATTTGAACTTTTCTTTTGGGGGGAGGGGGGCGGCTGCGGGAGGGGGGGCGGTATGGGAGAGTGTTGGGTGCCAATTTCGGGGTGCGCTCAAGTGTGCTGTGCAGGCAGGCAGTGGAGGGATGGTGGTATGAGCGCATCATGAGGTTGTAGTGGAAGGAATTGCAGAATAATCTCCAATACTACCCCTGCAATAAGTGCACCTGGTGTGGATGACTCCAGTCCACATATTAGTGATCAACCAGCTCCAGCTCCATCTACTCCCAGGCATACAAGTTTGAAAGTTGACTGCACAGTGACAGAAGCAGCAGCAGGCATGAGGAGATAGATGTTCAGTTGGCATGGGGAAACGTGTTGTGTGGTGGTATTTTTTTAAAACATATACACCAGCCTTAAAGGGATATAAAACCCAATTTATTTTTTTCATGATTCAGATAGAAAAAACAATTTTAAACAACTTTCCAATTTACTTCTGTTATCAAATTTCCTTAATTTTCTTGTTATCCTTTGTTGAAAAGCTGGGATGCAAGCTCATGAATGTGCGCATGTCTACAGCACTATATGGCAATGATATACATTAGCAGGAACACTAGATGGCAGCACTGTTTCCTGTCATGTAGTGCTTCAGGCATGTCCACACCACCTACCTAGGTATCCCTTCAACAAAGAATAACAAGAGAATGAAGAAAATTTGATAATTTAAGTAAATTGGAAACTTTTTTAAAATTGTATTCTCTATCTGAATAATGAAAGAATTTTTTGGGGTTTAATGTCCCTTTTGGAATCCCCAATTTTTTATTTCATGATTCAGATAGAGCATGTAATTTTAAGCACCTTTATTATTTACTCCTATTATCAAATTCGTTCTCTTGGTATTTATTTGAAAAATCAGGAATGTAATCTTAGGAGCCAACCCATTTTTGGCCCAGCACCCAAGAAATAGGAGTAAATTAGAAAGGTGCTTTAAATTGCATGTTCTATCTCAATCATGATTGAAAAAAATATTTAGTTTCATATCCCTTTAAAAGAATGCTTTCTGTGCTCTGATTGCAATTTGCAAAATATATGCAATTGCAAACTGAATCAGTTTCTTGTAAAAATAATATGCAATGGAATGTGCTCATATAGAAAAAAAAAGAAGCATTTATGACATCTAGCTCCAATCTGCTGGAACTCAGTAATCTTACCCTTAGAGGCCTACTTATCAAGCCGTCAACTTACTTGCATTCGACGGCACCAATACGCTCGCCTGACATCGCCTAACTTCACTGCCGCGAAACTGAATACGTTCTCCATATTTAACAAAAAAGCTGTCAAAAAGCTGCGCACGGGGCGATGAGCAGTGGACTGTTGTTAACTAACAGTCATCGATCTCGCTGCCCTTTGGCTTTTTCCCAGCTTTATTTGTATACTGTCATTAAGACCCACAATATACTAAACTGATTAACCCCTATCCCTCCGCTCCCCGACCCCACCGCAACTAAATAAAGTTATTAACCCCTAAACCACCACTCCCGGACCCCACCGCCACCTACATTATGTTAATACCCCCTAATCTGCTGCCCTCTACACCGCCGCCACCTACATTATACTTATTAACCCCTAATCTGCCACCCCCTATACCGGCACCACCTACATTATGCTAATAACCTCTAATCTGCTGCCCCCTACACCGCCGCCACTCTAATAAAGTTATTAACCCCTATTCCTCTGCTCCTGGAGTCCACCGCAACTAAATAAAGTTATTAACCCCTAAACCACCAGCCCCCCACATCGCCATAAACTAAATTAAACTATTAACCCCTAAACCTAACAACCCGCTTACTTTACATTCAATTTTAACTCATCCCTATCTTATAATAAATTTAAATTTACCTTTAAAATTACATTAAACTATATTAAATTAATAATTAACCTACCCTAACTGTTATACTAAAATTACATTAAACTATTAATTAATCTACCCTAACTGTTATACTAAAACTACATTAAACTATATTAAATTAATAATGAATCTACCCTAACCTTTATACTAAAACTACATTAAACTACAAATTAAATTAACTATATTATATATTTAAACACCTAACCCTACTCAAATAATTTAAATCTACACTAAAAATTACAAAGGTACAAAAAACTAACTAAGTTCCAAAAAATAACAAACACTAAGTTACACAAAAAAAGAAACACTAAGTTACAAAAAATAAAAAAGAAATTATCAAAGATTTAAACTAATCTAAGGGCCCTATGAAAATAAAAAAGCCCCCCCCCCCCAAATCAAAAAAACCCTAGCCTACAATAAACTACCAATAGCCCTTAAAGGGCGTTTTGCGGGGCATTGCCCCAAAGTAATCAGTTCTTTTACCTGTAAATAAAAAATACAATCAACCCCCCAACAGTAAAACCCACCACCCATACAACCAACCCCCCAAATAAAAAGCTAACTAAAAAAACCTAAGCTCCCCATTGCCCTGAAAAGGGCATTTGGATGGGCATTGCCCTTAAAAGGGCATTTAGCTCTATTGCAGCCCAAGTCCTAATCTAAAACTAAAACCCAAACAATAAACCCTTAAAAAATCCTAAAACTAACCCCAGAAGATTTACTTATAGCGGCTCCATCTTCAAGACATCTGACGCGGAGCATCCTCTTCATTCCGATGACTACCAACAAATGAAGGTTCCTTTAAATGACGTCATCCAAGATGGCATCCCTTAGATTCCGATTGGCTGATAGAATTTTATCAGCCAATCGGAATTAAGGTTGAAAAAATCCTATTGGCTGTTGCAATCAGCCAATAGGATTGAGCTTGTATTCTATTGGCTGATTGGAATGGGCTGCAATAGAGCTAAATGCCCTTTTAAGGGCAATGCCAATCCAAATGCCCTTTTCAGGGCAATGGTAGCTTAGGTTTTTTAGTTAGCTTTTTATTTGGGGGGTTGGTTGTGTGGGTGGTGGGTTTTACTGTTGGGGGGTTGTTGTATTTTTTTTACAGGTAAAACAGATGATTTCTTTGGGGCAATGCCCAGCAAAAGGCCCTTTTAAGGGCTATTTGTAGTTTATTGTAGGTTAGGGTTTTTTTTTATTTGGGGGGGCTTTTTTATTTTCATAGGGCTCTTAGATTAGGTGTAATTAGTTTAAAGCTTTGATAATTTATTTTTTATTTTTTGTAACTTAGTGTTTCTTTTTTTGTGTAACTTAGTGTTTGTTATTTTTGGTAACTTAGTTGTTAGTTTTTGGTAACTTAGTAATTTTTTAGTGTAGATTTAAATTATTTGAGTAGGGTTAGGTGTTTAAATATATAATATAGTTAATTTAATTTGTAGTTTAATGTAATTTTAGTATAAAAGTTAGGTTAGATTAATTATTAATGTAATATAGTTTAATGTAATTTTATTATAATAGTTAGGGTAGGTTAATTAATAGTTTAATATAGTTTAATGTAATTTTATTATAATAGTTAGGGTAGGTTAATTATTAGTTTAATATAGTTTAATTTAATTCTAAAGGTAAGTTTAAATTTATTATAAGATAGGGATGAGTTAATATTTAATATAAAGTTAGCGGGTTGTTAGGTTTAGGGGTTAATAGTTTAATTTAGTTTATGGCGATGTGGGGGGCTGGCTTATTAGAGTGGCGGTGGGCTCCTGGAGCAGCAGTTTAGGGGTTAATAACTTTATGTAGGTGCTGGCGGTGTCGGGGCGGCAGATTAGGGGTTAAAAAATATAATGTAGGGGGCGGCAGATTAGGGGTGTTTAGACTCTGGGCTTATGTTAGGGTGTTAGGTGTAAACATAACTTTTATTCTCCCATAGGAATCAATGGGATATCGGGCAGCATCGAACATAAGCTTTCGCTGCTTTCAGACTCCCATTGATTCCTATGGCATCCGCCGCCTCCAGGGCGGCGGATTGAAAATCAGGTATGCTGGGCCGGAATAGTGGCGAGTGTATCCGGTAGAACCTTCAAAAGTAGTCAGATAGTGCCGAATTTGCATTCGGAACATCTGTAGTGACGTAAGCATCGATCTGTGTTGGACTGAGACCGGCGGATCGTATGTTATGCCACAAAATATTACTTATGCCAGTCTGTAGCCTTTGATAAATAAGGCGACTCAAGCTCTTCACAATTACGCTGCGGAATTCCAGCGTATTTGCGGTTGATAAATAGGCCCCTTAGTGTTTAGTGAATGCAAGAGAAAAATTTATGTCTGTTTTGCTCATGCTCAGAAGAGGCAGAACTCAACTTAAAGGACCAGTAAACACAGTAGATTTGCATAATCAACAAATGCAAGATAACATGAGTAGTAGATTTTTTTTTCTGACAATTTTAAAAGTTATGTATCTTTCCACTCCCCCTATACAATGTGACAGCCATCAGCCAATTACAAATGCATATATACGTATATTCTGTGAATTCTTGCACATGCTTAGTAGGAGCTGGTGACTCAAAAAGTGTAAATATAAAAAGACTGCACATTTTGTTAATGGAAGTAAATTGGAAAGTTGTTTAAAATTCCATGCTCTATTTGAATAATGAAAGGTTAATTTTCATTGAGTGTCCCTTTAAGTTCAAAATATGTTTGCTCTCTCATCTCTCTGAGGCTACAAGGAGAGATTCTAAGGGCTCATTTTGCAACAAAAAAAGTACATTGCTTTTTTTTTTTAACACAACTGTATCTTTTTATATTTGCATTGATTTAACATATTTCTTTTTACTAAAGGAGTACTGTTTCATATCTCTTTAAACACATATATCTGAATGCGTGATAAGTCTATTATGATTTCAAATAAAGTGCAATGCCTCAGAGACCCAAGATAAGTGAGTTTACAAACAAATATTATGTATCAATTACAGGCGTAGCTCCAGACCACCGCAATAAAGCTAATACAGCAATAAAGTGAGTCACACTAATTTTTTTGTTTCTCAGTGCATATAAAAGTAATATTTACACTATACTGTAGCATATAAAGTGTACAATAGCATTATGTCTACAAAAACAATGTACATACCTTAATTTAAAACTACTTTATTGCTAACAATGCTAACCATCATCTGAACCTTCAGCGAGTCATAATCTTTTTGCTGGTGGTGGTGTGTGTGTGTGTGTTTGTGTATATATATATATATATATATATATATATATACACATACATACATATATATATATATATATATATATATATATATATATATATTTATATAAATATAGGTATTTATGTGTTTCCATGTGTATATATGTTGGAAAAATGCCACTGATAGACTTGCTTAACACAGGGTTGCCACACACCTTCAATTTGTAAAAAGAGCAATATCTGTGAAGTGCAATAAAGGGAAGTGCAATAAAATGAGGTTTGCTTGTATTGTTGCATATTTGATTGTTCTTAAACCATGCACATGTCGCCGTTTTGTAACTTTAGGATGTTTCATTTTAAGCTGCATTTCCAAGACTTAAAGCATTAAAAAAAGTGTATACATGTTGTGAAATATTTATATGAAGCATTGTAATTTATCCTGTATTTAATGTCTCTTTAAGAAGAGATTTTACAGAAAGTTATAAGAGGCAAATTAGGTTTTTACTACTGGTTATGTTATATTAAAGACATGTTCACAGACAAAAAAAATGTTTTGCACAAATCATTCATCACTAACATATAAGTGCATTGATTAAGGGAGCATTCAGAATTCGTCTGTTATCGAAAATCCATTTGTCCACCATTTCCTATGGGAAGCATCTATTGGGCACTGAGGGACAGCTGGGCAGCAACTTATATGAAGCTAAAGTAATAGCTAGTTGTAACCAACAGCAGAATAATAAACAATTTCCTGTCAGGAATGGTGAAGAACAGAAACGTACGGCGCAGGTTTCGGCGCAAGCGTTGATACCCACGCCACCCGTAATTTCACCTCGCACATCGGGGTATTACATATACTGCGCAGTTTGATGCTAGACTGGCGTAAGTAGGACAAACTGGCGATCTTCTGAAATGTGCGCAAATACACATTTTAGTCGTCGCAAGTAACTTACGCCAGTCTTGTGTCCACAGAAAGTGCCAATAAAGAGGAAATTTATGGAAATTAGGTTAACATGCGTAAAAACGAACCTGGAATTCAAATAAAAATGCGACACGTAATTACTATATTCAAATTCATATATAAACCCATGCGCAGCTGCCAGTTTCTTCAGTGTGTTTGGATTGTTCATTGAGCTACAACACACTACACTGGAGTGGAGGATTATTGAGAGTAGTGAGAGTAGAGAGAGGCGCAAACAGAGGAGTTAGTTAGGTCGCATTGTTGTTGAATAAGCTTGTACACTTACACATATTCTTACATATTGCACACATTGCATACATACATATACAAATACACCACACTTTTTTTTCTAACACCTCACACAGATTTTATTTGAGTTTTACAGTGTGATAGGCTGAGTGTTTGGTTGTGATTGTGTGTGATTGAACTGGGAGTGTGAGCGTGTGATTTAGTGTGAGGATGGCAGGGAGAGGTAGGGAGTAGGGGAGGAGGGGAAAAGAGTAGAGGAGTATTGGAAAGGACAGGAGGAGCAGTGGGGACCCCGTCAGGGAGTAAGTGGAGTGGGGAGAGGGAGAGCCAGAATGGATGATGGGAGGGAAGATGCCAGAGAGCCCCAGAGAGCAGGTACATCCAGGAGAGGGACAGAGGGTGCACATGGGGGACAGAAGGGGGGAGGAGGAAGATATTATAAGGAGGAACCCACACCAGGGACATCACAGGGAGGAAGCCAAGTGGCCATGGAGGATGAGAGTCTGAGATGTCCCCACTTCTCATTTGCATAAAATGTTGCCCTTGTCCAGGCCATCATGGACAATTACAGTGTCCTCTTCGGGCAGGAGAAGGGCAAAGGCATTGCCAAAAAGAGAAAAATGGCATGGTTGGCGGTAGAGGATGCCTTCAACAGTGTTGCCCCACAGAGGAGGACTGTCGAGGGCCTGAAAAAGCGCTGGAATGACTGCAAGAGGTGGGTCAAAGAAAAGATGGGGCAGGAAGCTATGCACCAAAAGGGAGTATAATACCTGGCAGGAGATGATACGCAGGTCCTGAGTATCACAGCTGTTCGTGGACTTCCAATGGCTCGTGACTCATGGGCTGCAACCACAGCACAGCATGCTGGTGAGTAACATCCCACACAACAGTATTATATGTATTTGAGATATAACATCCTTTAATATCACACATTCATGTACACGATGAGGAGCATGGTATTTGGCGTACTAACAAAAACATCTACAATTATACTTGACATTACTGCAACTTAACACAATGCAATTCATAATATGAGGTAGAATAGTAAAATACTAACATGTCTCAGAGTAACACAAGCCACAAGCCACATGTAATTGTATGCCCACATGGGCATATATCAGACTGTACTAATCCTTCTCATCCTTTACCCCCCCCCCCCCCCCTACACAGAACCTCCTGTCACGAGAATGCAAACATCCATGCCACCACCACCACCACCAGTCATCAGGCAACCACAAAAACATTATGCTCCCAGTCATGAGCATAGTTGGATGGCTTCAGTTGAGGACCCGGGAGACGCTGATAGGTCACACACTGGCCATCAGTGGGACTATCAATCAACCATGAGAGCTCCCCCATCGTCATCCATGGGGATGACCCCCCATCCTCATCCATTGGACGACCTCCCCATCCTCATCCATTGGACGAGCTCCACCATCTGCAGATGGAAATATATCTGAAACTACAGCTGCACCTCAAGCACCAGTAGATGCAGCTGAACCTGCCCCACGAGCACAAGCAGATACAGCTAAACCTGCCCCCACAAGCACAAGCAGTTGAACCTGCCCCACAAGCAGATGCAGCTGAACATGCCCAACAAGCAAAAGCAGATGCAGGTGAACATGCCCAACAAGCAACTAGAAGCCCTGTTGCTCAAGAGCCTGTGGATGCATTGTATTCTTCCCCTGGGTGAGGAATACATTACACTCCAGAGGAGGCTCATAACAAGCACCGAGAGGCCAAGAGAGGTTCTTCAGGAGGCAAGAGAGGATACAACAACGTAGCATAGAGCTACAGAGGGACATGGCAGCATTGTTAAGTGCAAGTGTTCAGAACCAGTCACAGATGATGCAAATTCTGTCTGATATGCAGATGCAGATGGACATAAAATGGAGTAAACAAAATCAACTCTGGGGTGTGTTGGTTGAGCACTTTACACACCAGCAGGACGCTGCCTCCAGCCTATCATCTGTGGCCAGCACACCAGCAGAAACACCAGAATCTTCTAAAACCAGGAAAACAAGGAAATCCACTACAGGCACCTCAGCTCCCTCATCCAAGAAGCCCAAAAAAAAAAAAAAATATTATAGTTCACCATAAACCTTGTTCTCTGTTATTTACCATGTCATTGTCATACACATTCATGTAAGGTGTGTTTTATTACACTAATATTGTTAAAACATATAATATGAACTGTGTGGAAATGGCAATAACAACAGGCAATATTAGCATGTTTATGACATATTCTTGTACTATAACTTACATCCACAATAGTTCTTTATGAAGGGTATATATAGTAATATTCACTTCTAAGATGTAAATCAATGTATCTCACATCCAATATAAATTGACACATGGGTATATATAATACTGATGTTACTGATAGGTGTGCATTATCAGGTGTTTTAAGGTTGTGTTGTTTGTGATTTGTTTGACACAATTGCAAAGAGGCGGCCGCTTCAAGGTCTTAGAAATTATCATATGAGCCATCCTAGGTTTATCTTTCAACTAAGAATACAAAGAAAACAAAGCAGAATTGGTGTTAGAATTAAATTTGAAAGTTGTTTGAAATAACATGCCCTATTTAAAACAAAAAGGGTTTCTTTGGACTTGACTGTCCCAATATATATTGCAGCATCAATGCCAAACTGTGTAAACAGTAGAATAATTTACACTCCCAATGGCTTCTAAAGAGATAAAGGTAATACAATTATGATTGCCCATTGTTCTCTCCAAGTATTGGTGATTGTTTTAAGAAGAAATATAAAGTAAATAAGCAAGCATATGTACACAATATGATAAAGTAATGAGATATGATTATACCTACAAGCTACATGCATTTGATTAGGTCGTGGCTTCAAAATACAAAATCATCTATTTCAAATACACAAATAAAGCTTAAAAAAACTAATCTCATAGTATACTGCCCCTTTAACTATTTGAGATGCTGCTTAAAGGGACAGTCAACACTAGAATTTTTGTTGTTTTAAAAGATAGATAATCCCTTAATTACCAATTCCCCAGTTTTGTATAACCCACAGTTATAATTATACAAGTTTTACCTCTGTAATTACCTTGCATCTAAGCATCAGCAGACTGCCCCCTTATTTCAGTTCTTTTGACAGACTTGCATTTTAGCCAATCAGAGCTGTCTCCATGGTAAATTCACGTGTATGAGCTCAATGTTATCTATATGAAACACGGGAACTAATGCCCTCTAGTGGTGAAAAACTATCAAAATGCATTTAGATTAGAGGCGGCCTTCAAGGTCTAAGAAATTAGCATATGAACCTCCTAGGTTTAGTTTTCAACTAAGAATACCAAGGGAATAAAGCAAAATTGGTGATAAAAGTAAATTGGAAAGTTGTTTAAAATCACATGCCCTATTTGAAACATGAAAGTTTTTTTGGACTTGACTGTCCCTTTAAATGTATGTGTTTGTTAAGGCTTCCAGGGAGTTACGTTGTTTTTTTTAGTCAGTGCAAGGGTTGAGAATGGAGTAGATTTTCTGAATTCTGCACGCGTAAGTCCTTACGCTGTATATCGAATACCAAATTGCGCGGCTGTTCTATGTTAATCTATGGGAGAAAAAAATATGGCCGACGGGTGAAATATACGCGCGTAACTTGTATGCTATGCTGTATATGTAATACCAAAATCTCGTAAAAACGGGAGGCGCAAGCTTTTGCGGGCAATGCCACATATGTAACGGAGCCCGAGAAGCTCACATATTTTTTGCCTGACACCAGAACCAACTGACAAGGGTATTGCTAAATCATTATTCTAAGACTAAATTTCACCTTTCTGAACATTTTCCTACCTTACAGTAACTGTTTTAACCACACAAATTAAGCAACTAAAGTTTTTTTGTGTGCTTTTAGTTTTTTGTCATTATTATTTTTTTTAATTTATTATTTTTGGACAAATGCAATAAATATGCCTACATTTGTCTGAAACCAAATGCCGACCTAGTAAACATAAAAAAAAAGATTGGTTCATTGTGACTGGATCAGCTTACAGTTTGTATTTATTTTTTCAAGGTTATTTCTGTATTGTATTCTATAGATAATTATAAAATGTATATTATATACTTTCAACATTAATATGTTTACTTTTTGTAATTATACAGTATGTCTGTCTGATTCTACTTACGTTTTACTATGCAATCTGGTACTTTTAGGGTTTACCTGTTTTAATTAAAGGATATACAACCCTAAAATGTTCTTTCATGATTTAGATAGAGCATGTCATTTTACAATTTACTTCCAATTTTCTTATTCTCTTGGATGGATGAGCCAATGAAAAGAGACATGTATGTGCCGCCAGTAGTACTTTGAAAAAGATTCAAAGAGAACAAAGCCAATTAGAAAATAGAAGTAGTAATTGTACAGTTGTTTATAAAAACATGCTCGATTTAAATCATGAGTCAGAATTAGGATTTAGCCTTCTTTACTGCTATCTTTTTTTTTTCTTTTTTTTTAAATCCGTTCAATACTGCTTTTTACACCTTTTGTTTCTGATATTTCTTAAATTGGGAATCACTACAGCCAATTTTTATAGTCTATGGGGCCGATTTATCAAAGGCCGAACGGCCCCTGATGCCCCTATTTCTGCGCAAGCCTTAAGGCTCGCCGGAAATGGCAGTTATGAAGCAGCAGTCTTAAGCCTGCTGCTCCTTAACTGGTCCGCTGCCTATGAGGCTGCGTACATCAATCCGCCCGACCCTATACGATCGGGCTGATTGACACCCCCTGCTAGCGGCCGCGAATCTGCAGGAGGCGGCATTGCACAAGCAGTTCAATCGGCCGCTAAGCAGAGGGTGTCAATCAACCCGATCGTATCCGATCAGGCTGATTGCTGTCCGCCACCTCAGAGGTGGCAGACGAGTTAAGGAGCAGCGGTCTTATGATCTGAAAGCGATGAGGGTTGGAAGCAGCATTCGCTGCTTCATAAATCTACCCCTTGGACTGTTTTGTAGCAGTCAGAGAACACCTATTCCACAGACCAGTTTTGCTTATCCAGTTAGTTTCAAAACAGCTATCACTTAACATTTTTCATTAAATAAATACATCTATTTTAATATGTTATGCTCTTTCCAATGCATGATAGAAATGTGTCAAGGTAATGAATTAGCCGTACAAAAGAAAGACAGAAGACACCCAAGTGGAATAGGAAGTTTTGAACAGCAAACACTATCGGATTGAATTGCAATTGAGTTTCATTGCTCTCTTGCACTTAATCAGGAGAAGTGTTCAGACAGAGTAAAGTAATCGTATGCTGTAATGATGTCACCTTTATCATTAGGGTAACAC
Source organism: Bombina bombina (assembly GCF_027579735.1). Classification (NCBI taxonomy): domain Eukaryota; kingdom Metazoa; phylum Chordata; class Amphibia; order Anura; family Bombinatoridae; genus Bombina; species Bombina bombina. Next base: position 485,882,471 of record NC_069504.1, on the reverse strand, counting down.
ATCATTCCCAAACACCATTCATATATTTTTGAGTACAGATGTTGCTGTTCTGTACAATCCACCACAGTCAAAAACAACATATAGGTCTTCTTCAAGTGATTGTAAACTTTAATCATTTACTGCCCAGCATATGAAATTAATCTTATAAACAGGGGCACATTCATTCATTAAAAAAATTTAAGACGCTTCATTTGTAAAATAATTACCATTTAGTGATGGTAAACATTGCGCCGTTCCTCCGCCCGCATCTCATACCTTATTTAGCTGATTGATGACGAATCCGGCTTTATCTTATTGTTGAATGCCCTACGAGCTGGATGCCTAAAGGGGCACGCAATGATTGGATGAAGCCGGATTCGTCATCGATCAGCTAAATAAAGTATGAGATGCGGGAGGAGAAACAGCGCAATGTTTACCATCACTAAATGGTAATTTTTTTTACAAATTAAGCGTGTTAAACAATTTTTTTTTTCTAAATATCTTTATTTTTTGTGTGCCACATACAGGATGACCAATACATCAAATATTCAGTACAAACATAGAATGATAATTCAACAACATTCTTGCCAATTTGAAAGGACAGTCTGAACCGATTGTGCCGTCGGCTGTGGAGCAGCCAAGGGCTTTTATGATGAATACAGTACCACTCAAAAGAATAACTAGGCTTGTGTATCATGGTTCAGTTCTCCCATAGGGCACTTTTGTAACATACAAACAATACCAACTCTGGTAACCTAATTCAACATTGATATTTGCCAACTCGGATTGCTCCACCTCTTCTCCCCCCTCCCTCAGTTCCTACTTAGTCAAATACCCACTCCCCTCTCAAATTAGCCTCAAGTATGTATTCCGCGTTTTTAAACGGTGTTATAATCATCTTTTTTAGCGCTATTGGGAGCGTGTGAATGAAGGGTTCCCACTTAGTGACGAAAGATTTCACTCTCTTAGTCATGTCTCCCAATCCATCGGATTGTTCGATAAACATTTGGTTGAGCATTGTCTGTCTCAATTGTGTCACAGTAGGTGGATTACGCTTGAGCCAGTTTTGGAATATTAATCGCCTGGCTACCAAAACTATGTTGGAGATGAATAGCTTGAATTGCCTCGGGACATCCCTAAAATCTAACAATATAATGTTTCTAAATGTTAGTTCATTAATGTGAGAATGCATGCTCAAATTCGCCCAGTAATTTGTCATTTTCCAAAATTTTACTAGCTTAGGGCAGCTCCACGTCATGTGCCTAATGTCTGCGTCTTTCTTCCCACACTTTGGGCATTTATCTTCCCTGTCAGTTCTCCATTTTTGGTATTTCTTGGGTGTTATGTAACTATCATGCATGAGTTTGAAGTGTGACTCTCTTACATCTGATGAGAGAGTGGCTCGTTTGACCCTAAGGATGCTTTCCTCTATTTCCTTACCAGTGACTACTTCGCCCAGCAAGGAGCGTCTTAAACAATTTTAATGAATTAAAGTGCCACCATTTTTAATATTAATTTTATATACTGGGGAGTAAATGATTAAAATTGATAATCACTTTAATAAATAACATTGCAACATTTCTAAACAATGATAATAATTGTATTATTGTTGTCATAATTTTTTTCTTGTTAAAAAGCCTTATGGAGCATTTATCATTTTCAGATGATAATAAAATAAAAAATGACTCCATCACCCTTCAGCTTGCAGCTCAGCCTGAATGAAGGTCAGTACTTACTACCAAATGACCTTTTCTCTATTTTCTATGGAGGATCCTGCTGATATGTGCTCTGTATCTGTGTTACCTTGTCCTCAGTAACATCTTGTTAGTATATGTCACCAATGCATCCTTACATATGTTCAGGGCCTCAGCAGGGAATAGCAAAAAAAAAAAAAAAAAAAAGTAGAATTCTCTTTTGGAATTCTGTTAGAAATACCTGAGTCTTTAGCACTGAAAAACCTCTGTGTATATATCTATCTAAATTACACACATTAAATTGACATTTTTAAATGTAACTTTAACTAATAAAACATGAGCTATGTCAAAAACTGTCATTGAATTACTTCATTGAAATTATATTGACCAACTTTATATTTAACCTTTTTTCTTAATTTATTTATTTATGTATTGCACTTTTAGTTTCACATTTCTGTAATTTAGCAAATTGTGCAGAGTAGAGTAGTTTCATTTTTTTTTCTATATGACGATTTGCAGCCATTTATAAATTGTAATCAACTTACTTTAATCCATAACCTTTAAATCTCCTTCTCCCTTAACCTCCTGGTAACAAACACTGAGACTGTGTTAGCATTCTGCTCTTGCCCCACTTGATGTTATTAAATTATTTTATAGTGATAGTAAATTCTCCCCTGAGCGTGGGTTTTTGTATTCCATATCTATATTAAAAACATAATTTATATTTACCTGATAAATTCATTTATTTCGTGGTGGTGAGAATCCATGATTCATTACTCATGGGAATTACCCTTTTCTACCACTAGGAGGAGGCAAAGAGTCCCAACCCCAAGAGCTCTATAAAACCCATCACACCGCAGTCTAATGTATAGCCATGCAAGTGAGGTAAGGAAAAAGGAATACGACCCATAAAAGGAGCAGGGAAAAAGATGTGCTGAAGAAAAAAAACCTAAACCCAGGAAAACACAAGGGTGGGGTCCACCACCATTAAAAAAAGGAATTTATCAGGTAAGCATAAATTATGTTTCCTTTCATACAGATGTAAGAGTCCATGATCCATTACTCATGGTCCATTACTCATGGGAACTAATACTCAAGCTGTGGAGTCCACGAGGCAGACCTCCCTCTAAAAAAGCTTTGAAAAATAAAAGTTTTAACCAAAAGGTTAAAGAAACAGCAGAAGTCTTCCAACACTTCCTAGGACTAGAAAAAAGAACAAACTAAAGGTTTGTCTAAAATCCTAGTAGCAGCAATGAAAAAAAACAAAGAAGGAACAAAATCTCTCAGCTAAAGTTGTCTGAAGAAGCCACCTTAGGAAATAAATCAAAATGTAGACCAAAAAAAAACAGCCTTATCCTGATGAAACATCAGATAAAGAAGATTACAAAAAGAGCAGGTAACTCAGAAACTCTTCTAGCAAAACAAATAGCCAAAAGAAATAACACTTTCCAAGAAATTATAAATGACCAGATTATGCATAGGTTCAAGAAAAGAGGAACCTGCAATACCCTAACACCAGAAAGGTATTCTATTGAGGAGAAATAGGCTTGGTAACAGATTAATATGAACCAGAGCCTGAACAAAACAATAAACAGCAGGAAGATTAGTAATCTTTCTGTGGATCAAAACTGAAAAAGCCAAAAAAAAACTGCCTCTTAGAAAACTGGCATCCTTATCTAGAACATCCTGTAAAAAAACTGCAGAATCCTTGGAATTCTGAAAGAATTCCAGGAAAAAACATGATTAAAGCACCATGAAATAAAAAGCATTCCAGTTTTCTTACAAGCCTGAATCAGGGTTTCAATCACATAATCAGAAAAACCCCTATGTCTACGGATCAAGCTATCAATTTTCATGCAATCAAGTTCAGAGACTTGAGATCCAGATCGAAAAAACAGAATTTATGCTTACCTGATAAATTACTTTCTCCAACGGTGTGTCCGGTCCACGGCGTCATCCTTACTTGTGGGATATTCTCTTCCCCAACAGGAAATGGCAAAGAGTCCCAGCAAAGCTGGTCACATGATCCCTCCTAGGCTCCGCCCACCCCAGTCATTCGACCGACGGACAGGAGGAAATATATATAGGAGAAACCATATGATACCGTGGTGACTGTAGTTAGAGAAAATAATTCATCAGACCTGATTAAAAAACCAGGGCGGGCCGTGGACCGGACACACCGTTGGAGAAAGTAATTTATCAGGTAAGCATAAATTCTGTTTTCTCCAACATTGGTGTGTCCGGTCCACGGCGTCATCCTTACTTGTGGGAACCAATACCAAAGCTTTAGGACACGGATGAAGGGAGGGAGCAAATCAGGTCACCTAAATGGAAGGCACCACGGCTTGCAAAACCTTTCTCCCAAAAATAGCCTCCGAAGAAGCAAAAGTATCAAATTTGTAAAATTTGGCAAAAGTGTGCAGTGAAGACCAAGTCGCTGCCTTACATATCTGGTCAACAGAAGCCTCGTTCTTGAAGGCCCATGTGGAAGCCACAGCCCTAGTGGAGTGAGCTGTGATTCTTTCAGGAGGCTGCCGTCCGGCAGTCTCATAAGCCAATCGGATAATGCTTTTAAGCCAAAAGGAAAGAGAGGTAGAAGTCGCTTTTTGACCTCTCCTTTTACCAGAATAAACAACAAACAAGGAAGATGTTTGTCTGAAATCTTTAGTAGCCTCTAAATAGAATTTTAGAGCACGGACTACGTCCAAATTGTGTAACAAACGTTCCTTCTTTGAAACTGGATTCGGACACAAAGAAGGTACAACTATCTCCTGGTTAATATTTTTGTTGGAAACAACTTTCGGAAGAAAACCAGGCTTAGTACGCAAAACCACCTTATCTGCATGGAACACCAGATAGGGCGGAGAACACTGCAGAGCAGATAACTCTGAAACTCTTCTAGCAGAAGAAATTGCAACCAAAAACAAAACTTTCCAAGATAATAACTTAATATCTACGGAATGTAAGGGTTCAAACGGAACCCCTTGAAGAACTGAAAGAACTAGATTTAGACTCCAGGGAGGAGTCAAAGGTCTGTAAACAGGCTTGATCCTAACCAGAGCCTGAACAAATGCTTGAACATCTGGCACAGCTGCCAGTCTTTTGTGAAGTAAAACAGATAAAGCAGAGATCTGTCCCTTCAGAGAACTTGCAGATAATCCTTTCTCCAAACCTTCTTGTAGAAAGGATAGAATCTTAGGAATTTTTATCTTGTTCCATGGGAATCCTTTAGATTCACACCAACAGATATATTTTTTCCATATTTTATGGTAAATTTTTCTAGTTACAGGCTTTCTAGCCTGAATCAGAGTATCTATTACAGAATCTGAAAACCCACGCTTTTATAAAATCAAGCGTTCAATCTCCAAGCCGTCAGTTGGAGGGAAACCAGATTCGGATGTTCGAATGGACCCTAAACAAGAAGGTCCTGTCTCAAAGGTAGCTTCCATGGTGGAGCCGATGACATATTCACCAGGTCTGCATACCAAGTCCTGCGTGGCCACACAGGAGCTATCAAGATCACCGAGGCCCTCTCCTGATTGATCCTGGCTACCAGCCTGGGGATGAGAGGAAACGGTGGGAATACATAAGCTAGGTTGAAGGTCCAAGGTGCTACTAGTGCATCTACTAGGATCGCCTTGGGATCCCTGGATCTGGACCCGTAGCAAGGAACCTTGAAGTTCTGACGAGACGCCATCAGATCGATGTCTGGAATGCCCCATAATTGAGTTATTTGGGCAAAAGATTTCCGGATGGAGTTCCCACTCCCCCGGATGGAATGTCTGACGACTCAGAAAATCCGCTTCCCAATTTTCCACTCCTGGGATGTGGATCGCAGACAAGTGGCAGGAGTGATCCTCCGCCCATTGAATTATCTTGGTCACTTCTTTCATCGCCAGGGAAGTCCTTGTTCCCCCCTGATGATTGATATATGCAACGGTCGTCATGTTGTCTGACTGAAACCTTATGAATTTGGCCTTTGCTAGTTGAGGCCAAGCTCTGAGAGCATTGAATATCGCTCTCAGTTCCAGAATGTTTATCGGGAGAAGAGACTCTTCCCGAGACCATAGACCCTGAGCTTTCAGGGATTCCCAGACCGCGCCCCAGCCCACTAGGCTGGCGTCGGTCGTGACAATGACCCACTCTGGTCTGCGGAAGCTCATTCCCTGTGACAGATTGTCCAGGGTCAGCCACCAACGGAGTGAATCTCTGGTCTTTTGATCTACTTGAATCGTCGGAGACAAGTCTGTATAATCCCCATTCCACTGTCTGAGCATGCACAGTTGTAATGGTCTTAGATGAATTCGTGCAAAAGGAACTATGTCCATTGTTGCAACCATCAATCCTATTACTTCCATGCACTGCGCTATGGAAGGACGAGGAACAGAATGAAGTACTTGACAAGAGCTTAGAAGTTTTGATTTTCTGACCTCTGTCAGAAAAATCCTCATTTCTAAGGAATCTATTATTGTTCCCAAGAAGGGAACTCTTGTTGACGGGGACAGAGAACTTTTTTCTTTGTTCACCTTCCATCCGTGAGATCTGAGAAAGGCTAGGACGATGTCCGTATGAGCCTTTGCTTTTGACAGGGACGACGCTTGAATCAGGATGTCGTCCAAGTAAGGTACTACTGCAATGCCCCTTGGTCTTAGAACCGCTAGAAGGGACCCTAGTACCTTTGTGAAAATCCTTGGAGCAGTGGCTAATCCAAATGGAAGTGCCACAAACTGGTAATGCTTGTCCAGAAAAGCGAACCTTAGGAACTGATGATGTTCCTTGTGGATAGGAATATGTAGGTACGCATCCTTTAAATCCACGGTAGTCATAAATTGATTTTCCTGGATAGTAGGTAGGATCGTTCGAATAGTTTCCATTTTGAACGATGGTACCCTGAGAAATTTGTTTAGGATCTTTAGATCCAAAATTGGTCTGAATGTTCCCTCTTTTTTGGGAACTATGAACAGATTGGAATAAAATCCCATTCCTTGTTCTCTTATTGGAACTGGATGTATCACTCCCATCTTTAACAGGTCTTCTACACAATGTAAGAATGCCTGTCTTTATTTGGTTTGAAGATAATTGAGACCTGTGGAACCTTCCCCTTGGGGGTAGTTCCTTGAATTCCAGGAGATAACCTTGAGAAACTATTTCTAGCGCCCAAGGATCCTGAACATCTCTTGCCCAAGCCTGAGCAAAGAGAGAAAGTCTGCCCCCCACTAGATCCGGTCCCGGATCGGGGGCTATCCCTTCATGCTGTTTTGGTAGCAGTGGTAGGCTTCTTGGCCTGCTTACCCTTGTTCCAGCCTTGCATTGGTTTCCAGGCTGGTTTGGGTTGTGAAGTATTACCCTCTTGCTTAGAGGATACAGAATTAGAGACTGGTCCATTTCTGCGAAAGGGACGAAAATTAGGCTTATTATTAGCCTTAAAAGACCTATCCTGTGGGAGGGCGTGGCCCTTTCCCCCAGTGATGTCTGAAATAATCTCTTTCAAATCAGGTCCAAATAATGTTTTACCTTTGAAAGGAATGTTAAGCAATTTTGTCTTGGAAGACACATCCGCTGACCAAGACTTTAGCCAAAGCACTCGCGCCACGACAGCAAACCCTGAATTTTTCGCCGCTAATCTAGCTAATTGCAAAGCGACATCTAAAACAAAAGAGTTAGCCAATTTAAGTGCTTGAACTCTGTCCATAACCTCCTCATACGAAGATTCTTTACTGAGCGATTTTTCTAGTTCCTCGAACCAGAAACACGCTGCCGTAGTGACAGGAACAATGCATGAAATTGGTTGTAGAAGGTAACCTTGCTGTACAAAAATCTTTTTAAGCAAACCCTCTGATTTCTTATCCATAGGATCTTTGAAAGCACAACTATCTTCGATAGGAATAGTAGTGCGTTTGTTTAGAGTAGAAACCGCCCCCTCGACCTTGGGGACTGTCTGCCATAAGTCCTTTCTGGGGTCGACTATAGGAAATAGTTTCTTAAATATAGGGGGGGGGAACAAAAGGTATGCCGGGCCTTTCCCACTCTTTATTTACTATGTCCGCCACCCGCTTGGGTATAGGAAAAGCGTCGGGGGGCACCGGAACCTCTAGGAACTTGTCCATCTTACATAATTTCTCTGGAATGACCAAATTGTCACAATCATCCAGAGTAGATAACACCTCCTTAATCAGTGCGCGGAGATGTTCTAATTTAAATTTAAATGTCACAACATCAGGTTCAGCTTGATGAGAAATTTTTCCTGAATCTGAAATTTCTCCATCAGACAAAACCTCCCTCATGGCCCCTTGAGATTGGTGTGAGGGTATGTCAGAACAGTTATCATCAGCGTCCTCTTGCTCTTCAGTTTTTAAAACAGAGCAATCGCGCTTTCTCTGATAAGTAGGCATTTTGGATAAAAGATTTGCTATGGAGTTATCCATTACAGCCGTTAATTGTTGCATGGTAATAAGTATTGGCGCACTAGATGTACTAGGGGCCTCCTGTGTGGGCATAACTGGTGTAGACACAGTAGGGGATGATGTAGTATCATGTTTACTCCCCTCATTTGAGGAATCATCTTGGGCAATATCATTATCTGTTGCAATACTGTCCTTACTTTGTTTGGACACTATGGCACAATTATCACATAAATTTAAATGGGGAGACACATTGGCTGTCATGAGATGCAGGACATATGCAGGACACAGCAATGATGGTACAACTCTATTTTATTACAGAGCATAGCAATACACATCCAGACAGGTTGATTGTACTAAACTAACTGCGACACAGACACCGGACCTAAGCCCCGCCCACATGCTAGTGACATCACATCCTGCTCTCATCACATCTTCCCCTTTTTCAAAGGCAAAGCATACATTCGCATATATTAAATAACAAGGTACACCAACAGGGTATACAACAACATTTTGTTTTAGAACATTATAAAACAGATAGATTAGAAAACATGAACAAATAAATTACATCCTGACTTGGACATCGGGGTAGACTACCCTAGTCCACAGTGACCATGGGATTATTCTGCCCATACTTCCGGTCACTGTTCTAGCTAAAGTCAGTCCCTGTATCGGGCCGGAAGCCTCACCACTCTTCCGCTTGATGTAACTTTGCATGAACTGTCCTCTGATACAGAAGATGGTGAACAAGAGTCTGCTGGAGGCAAAGATATATCCCCACTATGATCTTGCTGAGGGGAAGGCACCTCTCTTAGAACAGGGGATCCCACCGGCGGTGGTACTGAGGTATCCGGTTCCAGACTCTCAGGTACAGGCTGAAGATGTCTTCGGTTACGGCGTGTAACCGTCCCTCCCTCTGTAAGGACTGTGTAAGACCTTGGTTCTGGAGAGCGGCCCACTACCGTAGCAGGCGTCTTCCATTTCTTCTCATCATCCAGTTTAATTCTGACACTTTGGCCCGCTTTCAGTTCCTGTAAAGGCCTGACAGAATGTCTCCTGTCGTAGAAGAAACGATAACCCTTTTTGGCCTCTTCATCCCTCCTAAGGACTTCGTCCCGAGGAACAGGGCCAGGCGGCTTGAAGACACCCACTGAGGGTAAAGTGGTGCGAATCTGGCGTCCTAGCATCAGCTGTGCCGGGCTAAACCCGGTGGCTAGAATGGGCGTCGCCCTGTATGACAAGAGGGCTAGGTACGGTTCAGATTGCTTTAGAATGAATTTTGTTGTTTGAACTGCCCTTTCAGCCATTCCGTTGGCCTGCGGATAATGTGGACTTGACGTGGAATGTACAAAATCATATTCCCTGCTGAAAGCACTGAACTCTGTAGAAGCGAACTGCATGCCATTATCACTCACCAGCTCCATTGGAATGCCCCAGCGGGCGAACAAGCTCTTCAGGCGAATGATAACGGCCTGACTTGTGATATCATTCAGGGGTGCTATTTCCAAATACCTGGAATAGTAGTCGATAACAACAAGAAACTTTTTCCCGTGCAGTTCGCACAAATCAGCAGCTATTTTCTGCCACGGCCCCGCAGGCAGCGGAGTAGACATTAAGGGCTCCCTTCTCTGAGTAGGCCGGCGTTCCCGACAAAAGGCACATTTAGACACGTGATTTGCAATGTCGGAGCTGATCCCAGGCCACCACACAGCTGTAGCTGCTCTTTCTCTGCACTTTGTAATGCCTAAGTGGCCATCGTGAATCCTGTTTAACATCTCCTTCCTCATGCTGACAGGAATTACAATACGGTCTTGGAATAGCACCAACCCCTCCAGCTCCGTGAGCTGCGACCTCTCTGGCTGGTAAGCATTTAAAGACATCCAGGATGCCCGGCTCTCGGGCCAGCCATCTCTTATGTACCTTATAACTTCTTGCAGATCTGTGTCCAAATATGTCTCTTTCTTTATCTCTTCCAGTTTCCTTGAAGAAATGGACTTAGAGGCCAGAACTGAATCAACATACACTTTTACATCCGACTCTGTGGAGGATTCTTCAGCAGCAGCCAGCGGGAGCCTGGACAGTGTATCTGCCACAACCAGCTGCTTCCCCAGCACATGCACTGCCTGAACATTGAACCTGAGCAGTCTCATTAAAAGTCTCTGGCATCTCAAGGGTGTTTTGTCGATGTCATAAGAATTGATAAGAGGGACTAGCGGTTTGTGGTCAGTTTCCAGACTAAATTTCTCCAAACCCACTAGATAACGCTGAAAGCGCTCACAGGCCCAAACTGCAGCCAGGCACTCTTTCTCAATTTGAGCGTATTTTGACTCTGCAGCCGTCAGAGTGCGGGAACAGTAGGCGATGGGCTGTAGTTTGTTGTCATTCAGCTGCAGGAGTGCAGCCCCCAACCCATAACTGCTTGCATCAGCACTAACCACAGTCTTTTTTGAAGGGTCGTAGAACCCCAGCACTGGGGCAGACCCCAGCAGGGACTTAGCATGCAGGAACGCTTTTTCTTGTGAGGGTCCCCAGACCCAGGCAACATCTTTCTTAAGCAACTCTGTGATAGGGTGCAAAACTGTAGATAAATCTGGAAGAAACTTGCCCACGTAATTTACAAGGCCCAATATCTGTCTCAGCTCATGTACATCAGAAGGGCTTTTCATCTGTTCGATAGCCCGAATTTTCTCGGGGTCCGGCTTGATGCCATCCCCGTTGATGATATGCCCAAAGTAGCATAATTCAGTTTTCCTAAAATGACATTTTTCTTTATTCAGCTTCAGCCCAGACTCTTTGATAGCCTGCAGCACACAACTCAAACGCTGATCATGCTCCTCCACTGTAGACCCATACACTAGAATGTCGTCCATGACGACTGCTGTGCCCACGTGGCCACTCAGGAGAGAACTCATTTCCCTCTGAAAGATCTCAGGAGCGGAGGATATCCCAAAGGGAAGTCTGCAGAAGCAGAACCGACCTACCGGAGTGATAAAGGTAGTCAGTTTGCGGCACTTTGGATCCAGGGGGATCTGCCAAAAGCCGCTAGAAGCGTCTAATGTGGAAAAGAACTTCGCCCCAGCCAACTTCGGGGCTATATCTTCCAATGTCGGCAGCACAAATCTCTCCCTCTTCACTGCCTCATTCAACCTTTTCAGGTCCACACAGATGCGCACCTTTCCGTTTTTCTTTGCAACTGGAACAATGGGGGCACACCAATCAGTTGCTTCAACAACCTCTTCAATAACCCCCATAGACTTCATGCGCATGAGCTCTTTCTCCACTTGAGGCATGAGCGGGAACGGAATTCTACGAGGAGTAGAAATACTGTACGGGACTGCGTCACTTTTAAGTGCTATACGGACAGGTTTGCAGCTCAGTAGGCCCAACTCGCCAAACATATCTTCAGAGATCTCATTCACTCTGGCCACGAGGCCCAAGTCACAGGCTGCTTTTCTGCTCAATAAACTGTTAACACACTGACCTCGGATCACATGCACCCACATGGTGAACTTCCTTTGTTTGTACTCACAGCTGGCAAGAAATTTCCCCACACAATCAATGCGGCCACCAGGACTATGAACATTTGTAGTAACCTTCGCCAGCTGGGGCTGTCGAGGCAGTTTCATAAATTCAGCAAAAGACATTACAGTGATATCTGCTCCTGTGTCAATCTTAAAATCAACTTTGGCTCCCATTACAGTAAAGGTAACTTTCCAATCTTCCTCTGAGCTTGTCCGTTCCACAACAGACCCCACAAAAGACACTTCCTGACCCTCCTGGTCACTGTCCACCTGCATCTCCTTAATGTATTCAGTTTTACACACCACTTCAAAATGGCCTATTCTGTTACATTTTCTGCATCTTTTATCTCTGGCCGGGCATATAGCACTCTGATCATGAGCCCGGTAGCACCGTGTGCATCGGCCATGTTGCGCCCATCCACTTCTAGGCCTTTCCAGTACTTTAGATCTACCGCTCACACTGTGCCTTTCACTAGTAATTTTCCTAGACTGTTGCACTTCATCCACAATACTCTCAGACCTCAGATCAGCACTTTGCTTTTTCACCAGTTCACTCTGGCGGGCCATCCTAATAGCCCCGTCTAACGTTAAATCAGGCTCTAACTGCAGCTTCAGGGAGACTTCAGCATCTGCAATTCCAATAACTATTCTGTCTCTGATTTGCTCTTCTTTAGCAACACCAAACTCACAGAATTCAGCTAATTCATACAGGCTGCGCACAAATGACTCCACAGATTCTCCCACACGCTGATTACGTTTGTGAAAACAAGCTCTCTCATGAATCACATTTCTTTTGGGCACAAAGTGGGCACTGAGTTTATCCATAACTATATCAAAGTTAACTTCTTCCCCTTCTTGGAAAGTAAAAGCATTGAACACTGGCTCTACATCTTTCCCCATAGAATATAAAAGAGAATTAACTTGTACTTCACCACTCTCCTTGTTCAGTTTGGATGCAATCCTGAAGCGCTGAAACCGCTGACGCCATGTGGGCCAAGCTGCAGGCTGAGAAAAGTCAAAAGGCTCAGGTGGGGTAAACTTTGACATTGCAATCGATCAGAAACAGAAGCGCAGTCCAGAACTTCTGACACCATGTCATGAGATGCAGGACATATGCAGGACACAGCAATGATGGTACAACTCTATTTTATTACAGAGCATAGCAATACACATCCAGACAGGTTGATTGTACTAAACTAACTGCGACACAGACACCGGACCTAAGCCCCGCCCACATGCTAGTGACATCACATCCTGCTCTCATCACATTGGCTTTCATACATATAGAACATAGCTTATCTGATGGTACAGACATGTTAAACAGGCTTAAACTTGTCAACAAAGCACAAAAAACGTTTTAAAATAAAACCGTTACTGTCACTTTAAATTTCAAACTGAAAACACTTTATTACTGAATATGTGAAAAAGTATGAAGGAATTGTTCAAAATTCACCAAAATTTCACCACAGTGTCTTAAAGCATTAAAAGTATTGCACACCAAATTTCAGAGCTTTAACCCTTAAATTAACGGAACCGGAGCCGTTTTTACATTTAACCCCTATACAGTCCCAGAATGAGGCTCTGTCTATAACTAGAAAGGCCCCCATCTGAAAAAGGTGTCCAACACAGTGCCTGCCGTTTTTCTAAACGTTCCCCAAGATTATAATACCAATAATTAGTTAGAATCTGCATAATATGCCTAGTAAAGCAATTGTTTTAGCCCAGAAAAATGTCTACCAGTTTTTAAGCCCTTTTTGAAGCCCTTTATTCTTTTATGTTTAACTAAGAAAATGGCTTACTGGTCCCCATGAGGGGAAATGACAGCCTTCCAGCATTACATGGTCTTGTTAGAAATATGGCTAGTCATACCTTAAGCAGAAAAGACTGCTAACTGTTTCCCCCAACTGAAGTTACTTCATCTCAACAGTCCTGTGTGGAAACAGCAATTGATTTCAGTTACTGTCTGCTAAAATCATCTTCCTCTTACAAACAGAAATCTTCATCCTTTTCTGTTTCAGAGTAAATAGTACATACCAGCACTATTTTAAAATAACAAACACTTGATAGAAGAATAAAACTACATTTAAACACCAAAAAAACTCTTAACCATCTCCGTGGAGATGTTGCCTGTGCAACGGCAAAGAGAATGACTGGGGTGGGCGGAGCCTAGGAGGGATCATGTGACCAGCTTTGCTGGGACTCTTTGCCATTTCCTGTTGGGGAAGAGAATATCCCACAAGTAAGGATGACGCCGTGGACCGGACACACCAATGTTGGAGAAAAGGACCTTAAGATAAGAGGTCTGACTACAGAGGAAGAGGCCAATTAGGTCTACAAAAAACACAAAGATAAAATAAAAAAAAACCTTCAAGAGGGACCATGATTAAAAAAGCTGTAAGAACCGCACAAAGTCCTAAAACAAAAACTGGTAACCTAAACTCTAGAGTACACTCTTTACGCTCTACAAGAAAAACCAGATAAATAAAAAGTAATCTGCTAAACCAATTGCAGATAGTCTCTAACCACTGATTGCGCCTAAACAGAAAAATGGTTCCATTCAGTTTTATGCATATGGTGCAAATCCTTGATATCAACAGGAGCCTTGTTTCTAAGTTGTTGAGTTAAGTGTTAGATTGTTAGTTACAGAAAATATATACTTTTATTACGTATTTTCTTGCTGTCAAGTCCACTTAGTAGATAGTTTCCTTTATTTAATGTATTCTGAATGGCATATTCTAGGAGGGATATTCTATATATAAGTGATTAGTCATTTATCCTGATCTATCAATCCCATAAGTAGATCTCATATTTATTTATCTTTAAAGTATTTAAATATATATTTTTTTTCTTTTCAGTGATAGCACTACAGTATATTTCTGGGAAAGGAAAATGATTTACTTCTATCACTAATGAATCTCCTCTAGTTATATACAGATAATATTTATCTTTAATTTCTGCCGGATCATTGCCTGGTTTAAAAAATTTAATTCAAAGTTTATGCTTTATAAGTTTATTAATTCCTATTTTCATATTCCATGATTTTGATGTGTTCTATATACAGTATTCTAAAAGAAATATCAATCATGCTAGTGTTTCGGGATGTTATTTTGGTCTAATGTTCACAATAATAGATATTTTAACCATTTGAATTGTGGCTATTTAAATTAATATCAACAATGATGTGTTAGGTGATAACCTTAAAAAACAAATTGTGAAAAAATGTAAAAATCGTGATTAATGCGCTGTCAAACATGTCGCAAAATCTGTGATAGAAATGTGATCTGCCATTTCTTATTACGAAATTAAAAGTAGTGACTGAGTAAAGTAGTGTGCAACCATTATAACGCATAAATATTAAAATATTGGTGTTAAAAAAGCTAGATGCTTATAATTTAAGTGTGTGAAACAAAATATTGTGATACTGGTGTTAAGAGGTGGTGTATGTGAAATTATAGTGCCTCTAATATCAGTACCTCTATTAGAGAGATATACCTAGTGTCAAAATGTGTTTTTGTTTGAGGCGTGATATTCAGTTTATCATATTGTTATAATACTGGGAACTATTTGGGATCCCAAATTGAGATCCAATTTTTATCATTATATAGACCCTATCTTATAGGTTAAAAAGTATAATTGACTTATCAGTCTCACATCAGATATTGATTTTTAAATATGGCTATAGATCCACATTTTATTTTTTTTTTCCTTTTTTTCTCTCTTTTCCTTTTTTTTTTTTTTTAATTTTTCAAGAAAAAACACAAACAGCAAATTTCAACAAAACTTGATACAAAAACGACACTTCATATTCCATATATATGGAAAAACACTGCATACAAAAAAAGAAACAAGTTATACCGCCACTTCACAATTGTCCCTAGCCATGTTTCATCTAGCATCTGGACAAAAAATCTTCAATCCTTCCCTTTTTAGATATATTAACACCACAATGCTTGCCCCGCATTGCAAGGTTGAATCTTTATAACGAATTGGAAAAAAAAAGAAAAAGGAACCAGTAGAAAAGAAATGGGAGAAGAGGTCCCCTCTATCCTCACCCCCCCCCCACACCCTCCTCAACACCCTCCCTGAGCCAAGCCCCCGGGAAATGTCCAGCAAGTACTTGCAATTGGACATAGGTGTTTTCCCTAAATGGTTTAACTAACATTATCTGTATCGGGCGTGGGCAAGATAAAATAAATGTCTTCCAGTGTCTAAAAAAATATTGCAAGACGGTCATCAGCTGGGTTTTGCAGATTATATTGCTCCGAAATAACTTGGGTGACTAGTGCTTTTTTTAACTCTTTCAGAGTGGGAGCAGTTTTAGCCTTCCAGGATCTCAATATTAAGATACGGCCCAATAATATAATCATATTAATTAATTTAGTCCCGCGCTGGGCGTTTTGAGCCAAAAAAAATATTTCCAAAGGGTTGATCTCATAGTCCACCTTGAGAGTTACTTTCATCCAATAAAAAATTTTCGCCCAAAACTGGGCAATCTTTTGGCAGGACCAAAACCAATGGAGTAAGTCTGCACAGGGGGCGCTGCAACGTGTACATACTTTTCGGGTCTTATACCATCTAGACAAACTATCTGGTGTTAAATAGGCCATAAGAGATAGTTTGATCTGTGATTCCCTCCATGAAGTTAAAATCCAGCTTTTCTGAATTACTTTGAAGGAATTTGTTACCACTGAGCGTTCTATCTCTGGGAATATTTTATTCCATCTTTGGACTATATATTCTACCTGTATTTCGGAGGGCTTTTGATTAAATAAAGCGTAGAATGGGCCAATTGAATAATACCCTATCTTAAATGGTTTAATCCTAGTTTGGATCTGCCGGAGTGCCCAATCAAAACCGTATCTTTGCTTTAGCTCAGCTATCAGATGTCTTACCTGTAAAAAGGCGTAAAAGTCTTTATTTGTAAGCCCAAATTGGGCACTTAAATCACGAAACGGAAACGGAATGAGATCTTTATCTGCTATTTGGCTAACATAAACAAACCCCTTAGCAGTCCAATCTCTAAAAACTTTATCTGACAACCCTGGCGGAAAAATCGGATTGCCAATAATTGGTAAGTAGTCAGAGACATATGGAGAGCAATCGATTATCCCACATAATTTTTGCCACGCTGCAATTATATATCTGAATGTAATTAACGAAAAAACCGTCGAAGGTAACGAAGTGATTGGGCAGTGGAGAATAGCAGCTAAACCAAACGGGGCTATCAAAGAGGTCTCCCAAGTCGAAGCAGCTACTTGATCTTGTTCTGTTAGCCAGTCTACGGCAATCTTAACCCGAGATGCTAAACTATACAGCGGTATATTCGGAAGGTTGAGGCCTGCCGCATCTTTGTTATTCATTAATCTGGCGACTGAGATACGCACATTTGCGCCTTTCCATATGAAATTCGAACACGCTTTATTATATTTAATTATATCTGTCTTATGTATCGGCATAGGGATGTTTTGAATAAGATAAAACAATTTTGGAAAAATAATAGTTTTTATAAGCGTTACTCTGGCAGTTAATGAGATGGGTAAATTAAACCATCCTTCCATTTTTTTCTTAGACTCTAAAAAACAGTTGGCAAAATTCAACTTATACCACTCCTCTGGATTCGCACTAAGTTTTATACCTAAATATGATATCTGAGATGTTTCTCTAAACGGGTACTTAATATTTTGTTCTCTTTTGTTTATCCACAGAAGTTCGGATTTTGAAATGTTAATTTTATAGCCAGAAATTGCCCCGAAAGTTTCAAACATATCTAGGACAAGGGGAAGCGTTTTCCTGGTGTTATTCAGACATAGAAGTATGTCATCTGCATACATTAATATTCTCAATTTCTGGTCACCTATCCGGATTCCGTCCAATTGTTGACGGAACCAGATCGCTAATGGCTCAAGTGAGAGATTAAAAAGCAGTGGGGATAGTGGGCATCCCTGTCGCGTACCCCTTTGTAGCACTAAACGTTGTGATAGCTCTCCGTTAACAAGCAACGATGAGTTAGGGGCGGAATAAACTATACGGATAAATTCATATAACTGCCCCGTCAGTCCAAACTGTTCTAGCGAGAGAAATAAATGCGTCCAAGAAATGCGGTCAAATGCCTTTTCGGCGTCGACCGTTAATAATGCTAAGTCGGTCATCTCTTTGTGTCCAGAACTTCTGAATTTGTTCCAAAAATAATCTAGAAGAGTCATGATCTTTCGTATATTTTTAGCCGGATTCCTCTTAATCATAAACCCCGCTTGATTTTCATGAATTAATAGTCCCAAATGTGGACTCAATCTTTTTGCTAAAATTGATGCCAACAATTTATAATCCGTGTTCAACACAGAAATGGGTCTATATGAGTCAGGAAGTTCTGGGTCTTTATTTTTTTTAAGAATCAAAGATACGACCACTGCTGCGAAATAGGGGGAACATTTATTATTATTAAAAAAAAAAAAGTTAAATAGCTCTACCAATGAGGATACAATCTGAGGTTGGAGGATCCTATAAAATTCTATGGGTAAACAATCTGGCCCGGCTGCTTTATTAGTTTTAGCAGATTTAATAGCCGCATTAATTTCCTCTACCGTAATCGGTTTATTAATTTCTGTCAATATTTCAGTTGTAATTTTTGGTATCTTAATTTGATCCCAGAAGGTTTTCCTGCTATCTATCTCATGTTCTTCGGCTTTATATAACTTTGAAAAATAATCATAAAATACTCTAGTGATCTCTGAGTTACTGGTGACTCTTCTGGTATTAGTCCTGATAGCCGTAATATTATTTCTGTTAGTTGTCTTAGTTAATCGTGCCAAGAATTTAGCTGATCTCCCAGCAAACCTACCATAAATGGTCTTCTGTCTTTGTATCTCTATCGCTACTTTTTGCTTAATATGTGTATCATAAGCTAATTTAGCATCTATATATTTCTGCCAGTTGATAGATGACCGCCCTTCTAGATAAGTTCTGTATGAGTTCTTAACTCGATTAGATAATTGTAATTCGAGTTGTTTAGCTTTTCTTTTACGCTTACACATATAATGCTTAATTTCCCCACGTAAGACCGCTTTAGCGGCTTCCCAAAAATATTCAGGCTTATCCATATATGAACTGTTGAATCTATAATACTCTTGCCATTGATTACAAAGCCAATTGTGAAAATGGGGATCATTGACCAGATATTTAGGGAAAAAAATAGTCTGGTTAATAGTCCTATCTATATTAGGTGCGTTTAATGTCAGAGAAATCACTGCGTGATCAGAGATCACTATATCTCCTATCTCTGTCGACCACTCATGTCCACTCCGAGAAACTGGAATCAGAAAAAAATCTATCCGGGAGAGAGACTGTTGACCCTTTGATAGATATGAGAAAGCCCTCAAATCAGGATGCTGCAGACGCCAAATATCTATTAAACCTAGTTGTGAACAGACTTTCTGTAAAATATGACTTTTTCTTTCGCGTATGGATCTAGGGGCTTTACTATCTCTGTCCAGAATCAGATCAGCTATCAGATTAAAATCCCCCGCTTCTATTAGGTTCTGTCCTATATATTTATGTAAATATTGTATCATTATATCCCAACATTCTCTATCAACTGCATTAGGACCATAAATATTATACAAAACATAGCGGATTTTATTATAAATCAATTCTACAATTAAAAACCGCCCTTCCTGATCTACATACGTCGATTCTATTTTATAATCAAGGGTCTTATTAAAGAGAATTGCTACGCCTCTCTTGCGGGCATTATACGGTGCCGCTATTACTTCCCCCACCCATTTGGAGCGAAGTTTCGGAACCTCGACTTCTTTTAGGTGTAGCTCTTGCAGGAAGGCTATATCAGTTTTCTGCTTTGCTAAATGTTTAATTATTGATTTCCTCTTTATTGGGGAAGTTATTCCCCCAACATTCCAAGATGTTAATTTAAGGGGAGCCATCCACACATAAAGCTACCTCTGAAACCCTCCCCCAACATGTAGGTGGAGAAGGGATAGGGGGGACGCGAGGACCAAGAGCGCAGAGATATAGACGAAACCAGAAGGGGGAAAGAAAACCAGCATAGAACAAAGAGGGGAGAGAAAAGTAAGAGGAAAAAAAAAAAAAAAAAAAAGGGGAGGAAAGGGAAAGAGAACCCCAAGCATCAAGAAGGAGGATAATTTATTACCCGACCCATCAATTAAAAACATTCCAAATTCCAAGGAAAAAAACACAATAGATATATACAAACAAAACAAAGAGCATAATTCTACTAAAAAACAGTACTACTCTTAGTATCATATTCTAAGCTATTATAGCCATCAGATACCCAATTCTTTACATAGTGATCTGGCCTCATTGCTGTTATTTAAGGTATAGGCGTTACCCGCCTTATTCACTAACAATTTTGCAGGGTATACCAAACGAACATTGCAATCTGCTTTCAAAAATCTATCAAAGAAGGGAGACATTTCTCTTCTTTTAGCTGAAGTTTTAGCCGAAAAATCCTGAAAAATCATTATTTTATGTGAGTGAATATTTAAGACACTTAATTTCCTGTAATATTTTAAGTACAACATTTTGTCCTGATAGTTCATAAACTTAAAAATGACTGGTCTTGGTTTATGCATAGTATTATTCTCTCTAGGGATACCTATTCTATGGGCTCTCTCAATCAGGAATGGAGCAGGGGGGAGAGGGACAAGGAGTGCCTGAGGTAGAGTAACTGATGCGAAGAATATTAGATCTTGAAACTCCACCAAGTTATTTCGCCTTGACCTATCTTCTAGGTCCTCCAAACGGGCTTGTAATTGGGAGATGGTCTTACCCTGAGTCGATATAGTTGACTCATGCTTGTTCACTATATCTTCCACGTCAGACACCCTTGCTTCCACCTCGTCCATTCTGATGGTGAATTGCCTGACTTCCGCTGTTAGATTAGATATCTCTGCCTTTATTTCTTTTTTAATCAAGTCAAAATGTGGTGTCATCATTTTGACCACTTCTGCCGCCAAATCAGACATATTGGTGGCTGCCATGTTATTCACGCCCCCTTCCTGCGAAGTGTCGAGGGATATATCAGTGTTTTTAGAGTTGCCTCTCTTGTCTTTTACTTTAGGAGGCATTTTAGGTGAAATACCTTTTTGAGAGGACACAAATCTGTCCATTCACCGCTGTGTATGTGTGACTTCTAATAGGTGACTTAAGATCTAATATCTATTGGGACCCCAAGCGGGGTAACGTGAAAAAAAAAACAAAAACAAAAAAACAAAGGGCCACAAATAGTGCCGCGTGGAAAAAAAAAAAAAGAAAAATTGTGCATCTAAAAAAAAAGGGTGTTGTGACAGTGGGGAAAAAAAAAAAAAAAGGGGACGTCAAGATAAGACCCAGTGAAAATTTTATAAATGCCTACCTAGAAAAAATACAAAAGTTATGTTCCTGCTTAACAACTCTAAAGAAAGAAAACCTGTAAGTTAAATAAATTAGCAAGTTTTTATAGCAAAAATTTTCTAGTCATATACCCTAGATTCTTTCCTATAAGGGATAAGAGCTATGAGATTGTTATACTAAAAATAGCTTGTTTCAATGCAAAACAATAATTACAAAGCAAAAAAAAAAAAAGAGAAGAATTTTTACTCCTTATTGACTACCTTTAAGCGTTATTCAACTTCTAATATAGAGCAAGATGATACATACAGGCATATATTACAATAACAGGGTCCTTCTCTGTGCAGGGCTAAATAAAGACAAGTTTTCCTGTCTTATGCACAGTTCAGATTCAGTTATTCAGCTCAGCCCAGGAGATTACATAGATCCACAGTTCCATAGCAAAGTCACTAATAATCTGAAAATTAGGAAAGATATGCTTTAATAGGCTCACCCAATCCTTGGGAAGGGATCTCCTA
Organism: Bombina bombina; assembly: GCF_027579735.1. Taxonomy (NCBI): domain Eukaryota; kingdom Metazoa; phylum Chordata; class Amphibia; order Anura; family Bombinatoridae; genus Bombina; species Bombina bombina. Next base: position 485,860,995 of record NC_069504.1, on the reverse strand, counting down.
TTAACTTTCTCCTCCACGGCCAAAACTGCCTTCCTACAGCAATCCTTTCAGCAGGTATAAATGTTTATATTAATCGCCTCTTCTGCTCTTATGGGCTACACTGGGGCGGTGGTTTTCCTTTTCCGCATGATCAAATAATATAGGTCCCCTTGTTTTCTAGATGCCTTGAAGCTCTCGCTGCTCCTCTTCCTATTATTGTGCTCCTGGATTGGACATCTGCGGTACCTGGACCATAGTCATGGAGGTTTCCTCCTGCAAGTTTTAATCCTTACGACTCCAGCAAGCAAGGAAAGGCCCACAGGCTCTGCAACGGTTAGCGCGGTACTTGCCAGCAGTCTCGCCTGACTTCTGAACCTTCGCCGCTAATGGGGGCCGTGTCAGCGATGTTACTGCGATAGCTCAGAGCAGACCGATGCACTCTCTCAAGGTACTCTAGGGCGACAATACCAAGCGTTTACACGCTGACCGCTGGAATCACTCTATTCTCCGTGTCTCGGATTCTGCAGCGTGCTTCAGAGCAAAAGGGAGGTGTGTTATTAACTCCTACCTGGATTGGGTCAGCTTGTGAGCACCGAGCCACACACCCTCAACGCTGAGGGTTATGCTTCTGCACCTACTCTTTCCGGCTTCCAAGTACTCTTAGCCTTCAATGGAGTCCGCTCCAGGGCCGACTCTCTAAGGAACCCCAGGCTGACCGGCACGATCCCTCCAGACACAGCGGCGGCTCTGTGATCAGGTAACACTGTGTGGTGCGAAGAATCAGCTCTCTCTGTGCCCAAAGGGAGGGTGTGACATAAACTCCTGTCCGGATTGGATCAGACTGCATACACCGGGCCACACACCTCCCTCACCAAAGCCGACCCCCTGCTGCCGCAAACCAGCTGCGGGATCACTTCCCGATGTTCATCCACTGCAGAGGAGGTAGGGGTGCCGTAGTTCCTATATTTTATCCTGGGCAGTTTTGTACACAGGCAAATGCACAATCTATCTTAGTTTTCTTGTGTTGCGGTGCCCTTTAGCAAATAGAGCACTATTATGCCATCTCGGGACTTCTCCTCCGTGGTTTTAAGTCCTATGCCAGTCTTAGTGGTTTACACCTAAGCCAAGGCATCCTACGGTAGGCTGGAGAAAGGATTTTACTCCTTGTTTGGAGAGGCGTAGCGAGCAGCAGCTACTTGCATGCTACCTGTCCACTGCGCACCCAGCCGGAAGTCAGAAAGACCCCCAATCTTTATCATTATATAGACCCTATCTTATAGGTTAAAAAGTATAATTGACTTATCAGTCTCACATCGGATATTGATTTTTAAATATGGCTATAGATCCACATTGATATCTGATTCTCAAATGTCTTGAATTGGTTATCTGCTTTATAAAAAGCAGAGTATTTCGAAATCCCAAAATCTTCAATTTTGATATATTAGTGTTGTTACTTGTATCATACAATATCAGTCAAAACTGACTAAAAGTATTTTTACAAAAATACATAATAGTTATTTTGTTCATTTAGTCCTGATGGATGTACTGAATCGAGCAAATATAGCCATCTGCTTTCTGCTTTTAATAAAGCAGCTTCCAGGTCTCCACCTCTAATACCCATGCTCACTTTTTCAATTCCCCAACATTGGATGTCTTCTTGTTTGGAGTTATGGAATACAAGAAAGTGTGCAGCTACACTTGTGAGGGATTTCTCTTCTTTTTTATCTTTCGCTGCATTATTGATGTTTCTTAGATGTTCCATGAGCCTTGTCCTCAGTTTCCTCGTTGTCATGCCCACATAATACTTGTCACATTTGCAAAAGAGGACATAAATTACACCTTCTGTTTGGCAACTGATGTATCGACGAAGTTTATGGGTTTTACCGAAACTGTCTAATATACTAGGCGTTTTCCTAATATATTTACAGGTGCTACAATTTCCACATTTGTATGATCCTGGATTGAATGAGGTTTTCATTTTCTTTCATTGAAAGTGACTGCTAGACAGAAGATCTTTCAAATTCTTAGTACGTCTATAACTTATTGCCGGTCTTTCTCCTAAACATTTCTTTAAAGTGGTATCCGTCATCAGAATTTCTAAGTGTTTAGATATTATTTGCACTATTTCAGGGATGTGTGAGTTATATGTGAGAATTAATCTCGGTGTGTCATCACCTATTTTAGTTTTTTTTATATAGAAGTTCTTGTCTGTTAGTTCTCTGGGCTCTTGTTTTTGCTTTTTTTACATTTCTTTTGCTATAACCTCTTTCCGTAAGGCGTGAGGTTAGCTGTTTAGCTTGATTTTTAAATGTTCTCTCATCAGAGCAATTTCTCCGTACTCTGAGAATCTCACCTGTCGGTAAACCCCTGGTGGTGCCTGGTGCATGTGCACTGGTACTATACAGAAGGCTATTTGTCGCCGTCTGTTTTCTATATAGATCTGTTTGAATATTACCGTTCATATCTTTCTTAATTGTTAAGTCTAGGAAATTGATGTCACTTTGACTTGCCTCAAACGTTAATTTAATGTTAAGATTATTTCTGTTTAGTATTTCCAGGAATGTCAGAAGTTCTTCATGTGTACCTTCCCAAATAAAGAAAATATTGTCTATGTATCTTAGCCACATAGGTGTTAGGTCCATATAGAGAGTGTTGATGTTGGTGAAAACGTCTTCCGCCTCCCACCAGCCTAAAAAGAGATTTGCATAAGTTGGTGCACAAGCAGTGCCCATGGCAGTGCTTCAGATTTGTAAATAATGTTCATTGTCGAATATAAATGAATTGTTTGTTAATACAAATTCTAATGATTTAAGGATGAAATCGTCATGTTCTTTGGCCTCTTCAGATTTCTGTTCTAGAAAGTAACGGACTGCTTGTATACCATCATTATGTCTGATTGATGTATATAGTGATACTACATCTGTAGTCACTAGCCAAGTTGATCCACTTAAAGTGATATTATTCAGTCTCTGAAGTACCTGCATGGTATCCTGTACATATGAGGAAAGCTCTGTGACATATTGACGTAACCAAAAATCTATATATTCACTAGCCTTTTCCATTAGGCATCCAATACCCGAGACGATTGGTCTACCGGGTGGGGTTTCTTGGTTCTTATGTATTTTCGGTATCAAGTAAAATGTTGCTATTTTTGGCTTTGATACATTTTGATATTTTTCTCCTTTTCATTTATTATTTACTCATATGACGCTTCAGCTATCAATTTGTTGTATTTTTGATGGATATTGGTCATGGGGTTATTAAATAGTTTGGTATAGCAGTTTTTTATCTCTAAGCTGTTTATATACTTCTTTTAAGTACAGTGGAAGGGGTAAAATGACAATATTTCCTCCTTTGTCCGAGTTGCGGGTGACAACTTCATCCCATTGTTGCATTTCTTGCAGTGCTATTCTTTCGTTGTAGGTCAGGTTGTTAGTTTTTGGGAGTGCATTGAGTTTAGTAATTTCATTGCAGACCATTTCATTAAATATGTCCAGTTGTGGGGCGTTAACATTTTTTGGTACAAAATGTTGATTTATTGCAGATTTTATTCCTCCATTTTTTATTTTTACTGGGGTCATTCTCATTGAGTAAACTTTCAAGATCTTGAATGGTCTTAAATTCTACTGTATTCCAACCCCATTCCTGTTCTTTGTTGGTAAAAAAACTTTTTTATGAAGAGTTTACAGATGTACAGTTGTACATCTTTGATAACTTCGAATTTATCTATGTTTTGAGATGGACAGAATGATAGGGCTTTAGATAGTATTGAGATATTACTTTCTGAGAGCTCTAGGTCGGATAGATTGATTATTCTTAGTGATTCATATGTATCTGGGAGAAGGGACTCGGTTACCTCTTGTGTTGATTCCCATTCCTCTGATGGTTTGATTGTTGATATGTCCGCTCCCTGGTGGGTCTTTTGTTTTTTCCTCCCCCCTCTTGTTTTTCTACCTCCTCTCCTGACTCTAAGAAATCCTTCCTTTTGCTACAGCTTGAGGATCTGGGGGGCTAGTGGGGTAATGGTACGGGGGGTCCATGCTGGTGGAGCTACCTTCCTCTCCATCAGTGTCCGATATGTCACTCTCTATGATGGTCCCTTTACGATTAGTGTTAGGTCTTCTATAAAATGATCTGTTCCGCCATTTATATACCCTGTTGTTGGTAAAGTCATTAATATCCCTGTTAAGTTTACCTTGTTTGGTACTTTTTAGTTCTAATTTGTACTTATCTAGTTCTTTCTTTTGTATGACTTCTCAAATTCAGGGTTGTTTTGAAACTTCTTTAGTATTTAATTTTGCTCTTGTGTTTTAGCTTCTAGTATATCGTATTCTGATTGGTCATTTTTCATGAGTATTTCCATCAACTTTATAGAGCACTCTGAAAGTGCCTCTTCCCAATCGACACTGAGTTTTTGGTTCTTAAATTCATATGCTGGGAATAATTGTATTCTCAACCCTCTTGGTATTAATTTCTTTACTATACACTTTTCAAAGAAGTGGCAGTTCCACTACACCTTATCTTGTTTAAACATGGTCTTGTGTATGTCTCTGAGTGCACCATATAATGTTGTTTGTGTGGTATTCAACCTAGTACTGTTGCCCTCTTCAAACATTTCCTCTAAATCAGCTGCTCTTTTCTGCTGCCTAGCTTGTCTGTCCTTATCCCAAGAAAAATCCATTATTGCAGTAGGTTTTATAGTCTGTGTGCTCTATTGCTCAAGAATTCTGGATAACCCAGATGGCTAGATTAATTTTCAATCAGTAGAGCAATGGCACCACAAGCGGCACACTCCCTGATGTTATCACAGTCACAGATTTTAATTTTAAAATAGATTCTTTACTGTTATATAAGGGAGGGGGAGGAGAGCACAGAAAATTATCTGCATGCAATTTGTGGAAATTCAAGAGAAATTTCCACTAAAGAGTGCGAATATAGCACTCGCTGTCCTGACTATAAGGCAGAATAGTGACTACCTAAATTAAAACATAACTTTTAATATGTTGTATAAAAAACATAATTTATGTAAGAACTTACCTGATAAATTCATTTCTTTCATATTAGCAAGAGTCCATGAGCTAGTGACGTATGGGATATACATTCCTACCAGGAGGGGCAAAGTTTCCCAAACCTCAAAATGCCTATAAATACACCCCTCACCACACCCACAAATCAGTTTAACGAATAGCCAAGAAGTGGGGTGATAAGAAAAAAGTGCGAAAGCATAAAAAATAAGGAATTGGAATAATTGTGCTTTATACAAAAAAATCATAACCACCACAAAAAGGGTGGGCCTCATGGACTCTTGCTAATATGAAAGCAATGAATTTATCAGGTAAGTTCTTACATAAATTATGTTTTCTTTCATGTAATTAGCAAGAGTCCATGAGCTAGTGACGTATGGGATAATGACTACCCAAGATGTGGATCTTTCCACGCAAGAGTCACTAGAGAGGGAGGGATAAAATAAAGACAGCCAATTCCTGCTGAAAATAATCCACACCCAAAATAAAGTTTAAATGAAAACATAAGCAGAAGATTCAAACTGAAACAGCTGCCTGAAGTACTTTTCTACCAAAAACTGCTTCAGAAGAAGAAAACACATCAAAATGGTAGAATTTAGTAAAAGTATGCAAAGAAGACCAAGTTGCTGCTTTGCAAATTTGATCAACCGAAGCTTCATTCCTAAATGCCCAGGAAGTAGAAACTGACCTAGTAGAATGAGCTGTAATCCTCTGAGGCGGAGTTTTACCCGACTCAACATAGGCATGATGAATTAAAGATTTCAACCAAGATGCCAAAGAAATGGCAGAAGCTTTCTGGCCTTTTCTAGAACCGGAAAAGATGACAAATTAACTAGAAGTCTTTCGGAAAGTCTTAGTAGCTTCAACATAATATTTCAAAGCTCTAACAACATCCAAAGAATGCAATGATTTCTCCTTAGAATTCTTAGAATTAGGGCATAATGAAGGAACTACAATTTCTCTACTAATGTTGTTGGAATTCACAACCTTAGGTAAAAATTCAAAAGAAGTTCGCAACACTGCCTTATCCTGATGAAAAATCAGAAAAGGAGACTCACAAGAAAGAGCAGACAATTCAGAGACTCTTCTGGCAGAAGAGATGGCCAAAAGGAACAAAACTTTCCAAGAAAGTAATTTAATGTCCAATGAATGCATAGGTTCAAACGGAGGAGCTTGAAGAGCCCCCAGAACCAAATTCAAACTCCAAGGAGGAGAAATTGACTTAATGACAGGTTTAATACGAACCAAGGCTTGTACAAAACAATGAATATCAGGAAGATTAGCAATCTTTCTGTGAAAAAGAACAGAAAGAGCAGAGATTTGACCTTTCAAGGAACTTGCGGACAAACCTTTATCTAAACCATCCTGAAGAAACTGTAAAATTCTCGGAATTCTAAAAGAATGCCAGGAAAAATGATGAGAAAGACACCAAGAAATATAAGTCTTCCAGACTCTATAATATATCTCTCTAGATACAGATTTACGAGCCTGTAACATAGTACTAATCACAGAGTCAGAGAAACCTCTTTGACCAAGAATCAAGCGTTTAATCTCCATACCTTTAAATTTAAGGATTTGAGATCCTGATGGAAAAAAGGACCTTGCGACAGAAGGTCTGGTCTTAACGGAAGAGTCCACGGTTGGCAAGAGGCCATCCGGACAAGATCCGCATACCAAAACCTGTGAGGCCATGCTGGAGCTACCAGCAGAACAAACGAGCATTCCTTCAGAATCTTGGAGATTACTCTTGGAAGAAAAACTAGAGGCGGAAAGATATAGGCAGGATGATACTTCCAAGGAAGTGATAATGCATCCACTGCCTCCGCCTGAGGATCCCGGGATCTGGACAGATACCAGGGAAGTTTCTTGTTTAGATGAGAAGCCATCAGATCTATTTCTGGAAGTTCCCACATTTGAACAATCTGAAGAAATACCTCTGGGTGAAGAGACCATTCGCCCGGATGCAACGTTTGGCGACTGAGATAATCCGCTTCCCAATTGTCTATTCCTGGAATATGAACCGCAGAGATTAGACAGGAGCTGGATTCCGCCCAAACCAGAATTCAAGATACTTCTTTCATAGCCAGAGGACTGTGAGTCCCTCCTTGATGATTGATGTATGCCACAGTTGTGACATTGTCTATCTGAAAACAAATGAACGATTCTCTCTTCAGAAGAGGCCAAGACTGAAGAGCTCTGAAAATTGCACGGAGTTCCAAAATATTGATTGGTAATCTCACCTCCTGAGATTCCCAAACCCCTTGTGCTGTCAGAGACCCCCACACAGCTCCCCAACCTGTAAGACTTGCATCTGTTGAAATTACAGTCCAGGTCGGAAGAACAAAAGAAGCCCCCTGAACTAAACGATGGTGATCTGTCCACCACGTCAGAGAGTGTCGTACAATCGGTTTTAAAGATATTAATTGAGATATCTTTGTGTAATCCCTGCACCACTGGTTCAGCATACAGAGCTGAAGAGGCCGCATGTGAAAACAAGCAAAGGGGATCGTGTCCGATGCCGCAGTCATAAGACCTAGAATTTCCATGCATAAGGCTACCGAAGGGAAAGATTGTGACTGAAGGTTTCGACAAGCTGATATCAACTTTAGATGTCTCATGTCTATCAAAGATAGAGTCATGGATACTGAATCTATCTGAAAACCTAAAAAGGTTACCTAAGTCTGAGGAATCAATGAACTTTTTGGTAAATTGATCCTCCAACCATGATGTTGAAGAAACAACACAAATCGATTCGAATGAGATTCTGCTAAATATGAAGACTGAGCAAGTACCAAGATATCGTCCAAATAAGGAATACCACAATACCCTGTTCTCTGATTACAGACAGAAGGGCACCGAGAACCTTCTTAAAAAATTCTTGGAGCTGTAGCTAGGCCAAACGGCAGAGCCACAAACTGGTAATGCTTGTCTAGGAAAGAGAATCTCAGAAACTGATAGTGATCTGGATGAATCGGAATATGCAGATATGCATCCTGTAAATCTATAGTAGACATATAATGCCCTTGTTGAACAAAAGGCAGGATAGTCCTTACAGTTACCATTTTGAATGTTGGTATCCTTACATAACGATTCAATATTTTTAGATCCAGAACTGGTCTGAAGGAATTTTCCTTCTTTGGTACAATGAAGAGATTTGAATAAAACCCCAGTCCCTGTTCCAGAACTGGAACTGGCAAAATTACTCCAGTCAACTCTAGATCTGAAACACATTTCAGAAATGCTTGAGCCTTCGCTGGGTTTACTGGGACACAGGAAAGAAAAAATCTCTTTGCAGGAGGCCTTATCTTGAAGCCAATTCTGTACCCTTCTGAAACAATGTTCTGAATCCAAAGATTGTGAACGGAATTGATCAAAATTTCTTAGAAAAAACGTAATCTGCCCCCTACCAGCTGAGCTGGAATGAGGGCCGCACCTTCATGTGGACTTAGGAGCTGGCTTTGATTTTCTAAAAGGCTTGGATTTATTCCAGACTGGAGATGGTTTCCAAACTGATACCGCTCCTGAGGATGAAGGATCAGGTTTTTGTTCCTTGTTGTGACAAAAGGAACGAAAACGATCATTACCCTGGAAAGAAAGGGAAAGCAGAGTAGACTTAGAAGACATAACAGCATTCCAAGTCTTAAGCCATAAAGCTCTTCTAGCTAAAATAGCTAGAGACATATACCTGACATCAACTCTAATGATATCAAAGATGGCATTACAAATAAAATTATTAGCATGTTGAAGAAAAAAAATGCTATGAGAATTATGATCTGTTACTTGTTGCGCTAAAGCTTCTAACCAAAAATTGAAGCTGCAGCAACATCTGCTAAAGATATAGCAGGTCTAAGAAGATTACCTGAACACAAGTAAGCTTTTCTTAGAAAGGATTCAATTTTCCTATCTAAAGTATCCTTAAGGAAGTACCATCTGCCGTAGGAATAGTACGCTTAACAAGATTAGAGACAGCCCCATCAACTTTAGGGATTTTGTCCCAAAACTCTAATCTGTCAGATTGCACAGGATATAATTGCTTAAAACGTTTAGAAGGAGTAAATGAATTACCCAAATTATTCCATTCCCTGGAAATTACTTCAGAAATAGCACTAGGGACAGGAAAAACTTCTGGAATAACTACAGGAGATTTAAAAACCTTATCTAAACGTTTAGATTTAGTATAACGAATAAATTTCATTTTAAATAAATATGAAGATTTATCAGCATCAACCTCTGAGACAGAATCCTCTGAACCAGAAGAACCATTATCAGAATCAGAATGATGATGTTCATTTAAAAATTCATCTGAAAAATGAGAAGTTTTAAAAGACTTTTTACATTTACTAGAAGGAGGAATAACAGACATAGCCTTCTTAATGGATTTAAAAACAAAATCTCTTATGTTATCAGGAACACTCTGAGTATTAGATGTTGACAGAACAGCAACAGGTAATGTAACAGTACTTAAAGGAAATATTATCTGCATAAACAGTTTGTCATGACAAAACAGTACAAACAACAGCTGGAGGAACAGATACCATAAGTTTACAGTAGATACACTTAGCTTTGGTAGCTCCAGCCCCAGGCAGGGATATTCCAGAAGTATCTTCTGACTCAGCTTCAACGTGGGACATCTTGCAATATGTAATAGAAAAAACAACATATAAAGCAAAATTGATCAAATTCCTTAAAAAAAATGCCAGTGAATAAGCTTCTAGCAACCAGAAGCAAAAAATCAATGAGACTTAAATAATGTGGAGACAAAAGTGACGCCCATATTTTTTCGCGCCAAAAAAGACGCCCACATTATTTGGCGCCAAAAATGACGCCACATCCGGAACGCCGACATTTTTGGCGCAAAAGAACGTAAAAAATGACGCAACTTCCGGCGACACGTATGACGCCGGAAACGGAAAATAATTTTTGCGCCAAAAAAGTCCGCGCCAAGAATGACGCAATAAAATGAAGCATTTTCAGCCCCCGCGAGCTGAAGTCCACAGGGAAAGTCAAATTTTTAAGGTAAGAAAAAAATGAAATAAGGAATGTTAAACATCCTGAGTCAAGGCAAATAAATGTTTGAATACATATATTTAGAACTTTATATAAAAAGTGCCCAACCATAGCTTAGAGTGTCACAGAAAATAAGACTTACTTACCCCAGGACACTCATCTACATGTAGTAGAAAGCCAAACCAGTACTGAAATGAGAATCAGTAGAGGAAATGGTATATATAAGAGTATATCGTCGATCTGAAAAGGGAGGTAAGAGATGAATCTCTACGACCGATAACAGAGAACCTATGAAATAGACCCCGTAGAAGGAGATCACTGCATTCAAATAGGCAATACTCTCCTCACATCCCTCTGACATTCACTGCACGCTGAGAGGAAAACCGGGCTCCAACCTGCTGCGGAGCGCATATCAATGTAGAATCTAGCACAAACTTACTTCTCCACCTCCATTGGAGGCAAAGTTTGTAAAACTGATTTGTGGGTGTGGTGAGGGGTGTATTTATAGGCATTTTGAGGTTTGGGAAACTTTGCCCCTCCTGGTAGGAATGTATATCCCATACGTCACTAGCTCATGGACTCTTGCTAATTAGGGTTTACATGAACTTAAAAGCAATGCATGGAGTAGTTATGGATAAATAAACCTTAATGTATATTAGTACTAATTATTGGACTCTGAGGTATGATAGCCTTAGTAAGTATTAAGGTGATACGAGCAGCATTGGTAGATCATAGTGTATATCAGTTGTCCTGTTGGTATATATTACGTACCAGGCTGAGAAATTGTATGTTCAAATTAGGGTGCAAAAAATGCCCAAATCACATAAAAAATTCTTACATACGATAGGTCCTTCTAGTGTACTCCTTGGGTCACGGTTAGAACAAACTGATTCACATAAGTAAGATTATCAATCATATAGATGGATTGGATATGTGATTATTTACTATTCGCCATAGTTGGTTATGCAAAGAAGGGGAAAAAAGAAAAAAACATTTTTTTATTAATGAGTATTCACTTGTCAAGTGAATGTTGCAATGTTAGGGTTTATTATATCTATATGTGTATTATCGGGTGTCCTCTCATTTGTATAAAACCAGATAATATATAACTCATTCAACTTAGTATTTATTCCCTTTATTGCTAATATTATTTACATGTGATATATGTATACTGAATCAAAGGTGAAACGGGGGTGAGTCCATGCTGTGTATCAATAACAGATGCATAACCAATGAGAAAAGCCTCCACTTGTGAAGGAACCAAAGTACCTGGGACTAAATTATCCCCTGTTTATCCCAAATAAAGTCAAAGTTTTTGCAGTGTCAAAGGGAGCGGCACTCTAATCATGCCCTCTTACCCTACATTTGGGATTGTTCAAGCTCCTCCGGGATCCGGGACCAACACCTTCAATGAGAGTGGACACACTCCGTAGTCTCCTCCGCCTC